>NC_090994.1:27150000-27262500 GCF_041146395.1 Eulemur rufifrons | reverse complement strand
CACAAGATGGCTGCCATGGAAAACACTATGCTGAGGCATAGCTCACTTGGTGTTGCCAATACTTGGTACTGGACCCTGGCAAGAAGCCAGTTTTTTAAGTATCATTCCATGATCCTTTCTCCACTATTTTAAATGGCAGAGCACCTTTTGGCAGTTAGCATAAGAATGAGTCGCTGGAAGGGACTTTTTTTGTGGGGTCGGGTGGTGTTTGGGGGTCAGGGCATCTTTCAGTCTGGCGGTTTGTTTTTATTAGGCCCAGAGAGGAGAAGTGGGCATGTGTGTGGCAGGTGAAAAGTGCTGATCCTCTTTCAGTCTTAGGGTGAAAGAGGATCAGCAGTTTTCAGCCTGTTTCTTTAAGAATCCTTTGATTCATCACCTGGCAATCTACCATGGTTCTCTGGACCCCTCAATGCGTGGGACCCTTTAACTGGATACTTCCAAGAATTATGCTGCAGAGCTTTTGAAATAACCACTACGTGGAGAATTATTTGCCAGTTTTTACAGCACCTTTCACCATAATTGTGACAAGGTTCGTCTCTGCCTCCTTAAACCAAGCTGGCTGCCATGGACAAAACCATGCTGAGGCCTACCTCACTTGGTATTGCCTATACTTGGTACTGGAGCCTGGCAAGAAGCCAGTCTTTTAAGTATCATTCCACCAACCTTTTTCCATTGTTTTAAAAGGCAGAGCACCTTTTGCCAGTTAGCAAATGAGTTGCTGGAGGGCACGTTGTTGTGTGGGGTCAGGTGGTGTGTGAGGGGGCAGGCGCTCTGCCAGTCCAGTGTTTTTTTTTTTAATCCTCAGAGAGGAGAAGTTGGCATGTGTGCAGCAGGTGAAAAGTGCGGATCCTGTTTTAGTCTTAGACTGAAACAGGATCCACATTTTCTGCCCGTTCCTTTAAGAATCATTTGACTCTTCTTCCGTGAATCCACCATGGTTCTCTATAACCCTCTATGCGTGGCCCCAGGTAACTAGCTGGTTCCAAGAAGTATGCCATAGAGCTTTTGAAATAACCACTACGTGGAGAATTATTTGCCAGTTTTTGCAGCACCTTTCACCATAATTGTGACAAGGTACTTCTCTGCCTCCTTAATCCCAAGATGGCTGCCAGGGAAAAAACTATGCTGAGGCCTAGCTCACTTGGTGTTGCCGATACTTGGTACGGGAGCGTGGAATAAAACCAGTCTTTCAAGTATCATTCCACCATCCTTTTTCCATTATTTTAAAAGGCATAGCACCGTTTGCCAGTTAGCATAAGAATGAGTCACTGGAGGGGACGTTTTTGTGTGGGGTCGTGTGGTGTGTGGGGGGGGGCAAGCCCTCTGTCAGTCCAGTGGTTTGTTTTTATTATGCCCAGAGAGGAGAAGTGGGCATGTGTGTGGCAGGTGAAAAGTGCGGATCCTGTTTCAGACTTAGACTGAAACAGGATCCGCACTTTTCAGCCCGTTCCTTTAAGACTCCTTTGATTCATTCTCAATGATGGTGGAATGGTGGTGACCTCCTGGATTCGTGCTCCTGGAGTGGAAGGCATGGGTCTCCCACTGCCCACAACCCTAGAGGTTCACTTCCCCACAAGAACGGTGGTGTGAATCCATGGAGAATCAGCGTGGGACAGAGAGAGAGAGCAAGAAAAGACTGAGGTGATTAGGGAAATAAATCACCAAAATCTGGAGAGTGCGGGATGGCCAATAGAGAAGGGGGGTGGGTTCAGCCCCACGGGAAAGCATCTTGTTCCCCCTCTGACCTCCACACCCACTCAATTGAGGATCTGCCTGAAGTCGGTGCAGAATTGCCACGGGAGATGTGGGGCTCTGCAGAGAGGAGACATTGGCAGGAGGCATTTTGGACCCTGGAGTGCTGTGCGCAGCTGACGCACCTAGCAACTGTCTCCTATACGCGGGCGGTGGGGCTGCTTTGGTCCCGGCTCTAGCAGATGCCAAACTGCCTCGTATAGGTGGGCGGCTGGATTCTCCCGGTCCCCGGCTCCTCTGGCCTCTGCCGGTCCCTGAGCATTCAACCCCAGTGACAGTGATCTGCAGACGGGCGGCCGCCATTGTTGGGGTCCACAGCCTAAACGCTGAGGAGCGATTGGGTACCGGGCGGCTCCCTGGGCGGCTCCCTTCCCTAGTCCACGGACCCTGACTAGGAGCTCCACCTTTGTGTGAACACTGAGTGGTTCCCCAGTCACGAGAGAGTGGAGCGTGGACCTTGCAGACATTGGGGTGGGGCAGACCATCGCCCGCGGGAACTGCAGTGGCTGGGGCGTTGGGCGAATGAGGGCACCGCTCCACTCTCCCTATCCACTGTCTTTCTCACAGAGAGAGACAGAAGCCACCTCGGGAGAGGAAGAGGGGCAGCCCCCCCAGCGGAGCTAGCAAAATCCTGAACAATATGTGAAGGGCTCCCCCTAGTGACAGAGGAGGCAGCTTACCTGGCACTCACAGTGTGCCCCTATCCAGACTAAAGCTGAAAGAAGGGATCTTAAGGATTCATTCAGATGGGAAGGGCTCAGCGAAGGAACTCTAGGAGTATAAAGAATCAAGCTGAAACCATGCCCTCAAAGAGGATCACTAGTTCTCCACCAATTAACACAAAGCAGATTCCAAATAGCAACATGTCACAGGAAGAATTTCAAACATGGATCATAAATACGCTGAACATTATGCAAGAAAAAATGGATAATCAACACAAAGAAACCACAAAAAAGATCCAGGACTTGGAAGAAAAATTCACCAAAGAAATTGAAATACTGAAGAAAAATCAAACTGAACTCCTGGAAATGAAAAATTTATTCAAGGAGCTACAAAACACAGTGGAAAGTCTCAAGAGCAGGGTAGATCAAACAGAAGAAAGAATCTCAGAGATCGAAGATAACACTTTCCAATTAAATAAGGCAGTCACAGAGTTAAAACAAAGAAACATGAGAAATAATCATAGTCTACAAGAAATGTGGGATTATGTGAAGAAGCCTAACGTGAGAGTTATCGGCATTCCTGAGGGTGAAGAAGACAATAAGCAAGGGTTGAATAAAGTATCTGAAGATATAATTGAGGAAAATTTCCCAGGCCTTGCCAAATCTCTAGATACACAGGTTCAAGAAGCTCAAAGAACCTCTGAGAGATTCATACCAAATAGGAAGACACCACGTCATGTAGTTATCAGACTGACCAAAATATCCACTAACGAGGCCCTTCTTCAATCTGTAAGGAGAAAGAAACAAGTAACATACAAAGGAAAGCCCATCCGAATCACGCCAGATTTCTCAACTGAAACCTTACAAGCAAGAAGAGATTGGAGCCCCATTCTCACTCTTCTGAAACAGAATAATGCCCAGCCTAGAATCCTGTACCCAGATAAGCTCAGTTTTATATATGAAGGTGAAATTAAGACATTCTCAGATAAACAAAAACTCAGAGAATTCACCAAGACAAGAGCAGCTTTCCAAGAAGTATTCAAAACAGAGTTACACGTGGTCCAGCACAAGAAGGACCCTCGAATGTAACACTAATCAAGAGATAAATATGAAAACACAGTTATCATAATGGCTCAAGAGAGAAAACAGATCAATGAAATTCAACCCAACATGAGGAACAGCAATCTGTCTCGCTTATCAGTTCTCTCATTAAATGTGAATGGATTGAATTCCCCACTCAAGAGACATGGACTGGCCCGATGGATAAAAAAGATATAAGCCAAGTATATGCTGTCTTCAGGAAACTCATCTAACCTGCAAGGATGCATTTAGACTGAAAATAAAAGGGTGGAAATCAATATTCCAAGCAAATGGAACCCAAAAGAAAGCTGGCGTGGCAGTTCTAATCTCCGATAACGTAGTTTTTAAATCAACAAAAGTAAAGAAAGACAAAGATGGTTACTATATACTGGTGAAGGGTACAATTCAACAAGAAGACATAACTATACTTAACATATATGCACCCGATCTAGGTGCACCCAGATTCATAAAGCAAACCCTACTTGATCTGAACCAAATGATAGATAACAACACTTTAGTAGCCAGAGATTTTAACACGCCACTGACAGTTCAAGACAGATCCTCCAAACAAAAAATAAACAAAGAAATATTGGACGTAAATAGAATGCTAGAACAAATGGGCCTGACTGACATCTACAGGACATTCTACCCAAATACCACTGAATATAAGTTCTTCTCATCAGCTCATGGGACATTCTCCAAGATTGACCATATCTTAGGACATAAAGCATGTCTTAAAAAATTTAAAAATATAGAAATAATACCATGCAGCTTCTCGGATCACAGTGGAATAAAAGTAACAATGAACCCTAACAGAAATCCTCATTTCTACTCAAAGTCATGGAAGCTAAATAACCTTCTCCTGAACAATCATTTTATAAATGAAGAAATCAAGTCAGAAATCAAAAGATTCTTTGAATTAAACGACAAAGGAGATACAACTTATCAAAATCTGTGGGACACAGCTAAAGCAGTCCTGAGAGGAAAATTTATTTCCATAAATGCCTATACCAAAAGGACAGAAAACTTACAAATAGACAATCTAATGAATAGACTCAAAGAGCTGGAGAAGAAAGAAGAGACCAAACCCAAACCCAGCAGAAGGAAATTATTAAGATTAAATCAGAACTAAATGAAAAGGACCATAAGGGAGCATAAGGGAGATTAAACCAAACCATAACGGAGATTAATAAAACCAAAAGTTGGTTCTTTGAAAAAATAAACAAAATTGACACACTTCTGGCTAAACTAACCAAGAGCAGAAAAGAAAAATCTCTTATAACCTCGATCAGGAACACGAAAGGAGTAATCACGACTGATGCCACAGAGATACATGATATCATCTATGAATTCTACAAAAATCTTTATGCACACAAATTAGAAAACCTGGAGGAAATGGACAAATTCTTATAAACACACAGCCTTCCCAGGCTCAACCAGGAAGAAATAGAATTCCTGAATAGACCGATATCTAGATCTGAAATTGAAACAGCAATAAAAAACCTTCCCAAAAAGAAAAGCCCTGGACCAGATGGGTTCACACCTGAATTCTACCATACCTACAAAGAAGAACTGGTGCCCATCGTACATAAACTATTCTCCAATATAGAGAAGGATGGGATTCTCCCCAACACTTTTTACCAAGCCAACATAATCCTGATACCAAATCCAGGAAAGGATGCAACTAAAACAGAGAACTATAGACCAATTTCTCTTATGAATATAGATGCAAAAATTCTCAATAAAATTCTAACAAATCGAATCCAAGTGCTTATCAAAAAAATAATCCATCACGACCAAGTGGGCTTCATCCCAGAGATGCAGGGATGGTTTGACATATGGGAATGTAATTCATCACATAAATAGAAGCAAAAATAAAGATCAGATGATCCTCTCAATAGATGCAGAGAAAGCATTTGACAAAATTCAACACCCTTTTATGATAAGAACACTTAACAAAATAGGCATAGATGGGGCCTATATAAAAATGATACAAGCCATATACGACAAACCCTCAGCCAACATCATACTGAATGGGGAAAAACTGAAAGCATTCCCACTTCAAACTGGAACCAGACAAGGCTTACCACTGTCCCCATTACTTTTCTACATAGTATTGGAAGTCCTTGCAAGAGCTATCAGGCAAGAGAGCAGAATCAAGGGAGTTGAAATAGGGACAGAAGAGATCAAACTCTCACTCTTTGCTGATGATATGATGTTATATCTATAAAACCCCAAGGTTTCAACCAAGAGACTCCTGGAATTGATCAATGAATTCAGTAAAGTCTCAGGATACAAAATCAATACACACAAATCAGAGGCATTCATATATGCCAATAACAGTCAAATGGAAAACCAAATTAAGGACTCAATACCCTTCAAAATAGCAACAAAGAAAATAAAATACCTAGGAATTTATTTAACTAAGGAGGTAAAGGACCTCTATAGGGAGAACTATGAAACACTGAGGAAGGAAATTGCAGAACATGTAAATAGGTGGAAAACCATACCATGCTCATGGATCGGTAGAATCAACATTGTTAAAATGTCTATACTGCCCAAAGTTATCTACAGATTCAATGCAATCCTTATTAAATTACCAACATCTTTTTTCACAGACATAGAAAAAATAATTTTACGCTTTGTATGGAACCAGGGAAGACCCCGTTTAGCAAAAGCAATCTTAAACAACAAAAACAAAATGGGAAGTATTAATTTGCCAGACTTCAAACTATACTACAAGGCTGTGGTTCTTAAAACAGCCTGGTACTGGCACAAGTGCAGGGACACAGACCAGTGGAACAGAACAGAAAATCCCAATATAAAACCATCCTCATATAGCCATCTAATCTTTGACAAAGCAGACAAAAACATACTCTGGGGAAAAGATTCCTTATTTAATAAATGGTGCTGGGAAAACTGGATATCCACATGTAGAAGACTAAAACAGGACACATAACTCTCACCCCTCACAAAAATCAAATCACGCTGGTTAACAGACTTAAACCTAAGGTCAGAAACTATTAGAATTCTAGAAGAAAATGTAGGAAAGACTCTTACAGACATTGGCCTAGGCAAAGAATTTATGAAGAAGACCCCTAAAGCAATCACAGCAACAACAAAAATAAATAAATGGGACCTGATCAAATTAAAAAGCTTCTGCACAGCCAAAGAAACAGTCACGAGAGTAAATGGACAACCTACAGAATGGGAAAAAATTTTCGCATACTACACATCAGATAAAGGACTGATAACAAGAATCTATTTAGAACTCAGGAAAATCAGTAAGAAAAAATCAAACAACCCTATCAAAAAGTGGGCAAAGGACATAAATAGAAATTTTTCAAAAGAAGATATAAAAATGGCTAACAAACATATGAAAAAGTGTTCAACATCTCTAATCATCAGGGAAATGCAAATCAAAACCACAATGAGATATCACTTAACTCCAGTGGGAATGGCCTTTATCAAAAAGTCCCAAAACTATACATGTTGGTGTGGGTGTGGGGAGATAGGTACATTCATACACTGCTGGTGGGACTGTAAACTAGTGCAGCCCCTGTGGAAAGCAATGTGGAGATACCTTAAACAGATTCAAGTAGACCTACCATTCGATCCAGCAATTCCATTATTGGACATCTACCCAGAAGAACAAAAGTCATTCTATAAAAAAGACACCTGCACCTGAATGATTATAGCAGCACAATTCACAATCACAAAGATGTGGAAACAACCCAAATGCCCATCAATTCATGAATGGATTAGCAAAATGTGGTATATGTATACCATGGAATATTACTCAGCTATTAGAAATAATGGCGATATGGCATCTCTTTGGTTCTCCTGGAGAGAGCTGGATCCCATTCTATTAAGTGAAGTATCCCAAGAATGGAAAAATAAGCACCACATGTACTCACCAGCAAATTGGTTTCCCTGAGTGCACATTTGGGAACAACACCAATTGGGTATCGGACAGAGGTTGGGGCCGGGTGGAAGGGATGGGTGTATACCTACTTGATGAATGTGATGTGCACTGCCTGGGGAATGGACACCCTTCAAGTTCTAACTGGGGGGGATGGGGTGGGGGAGAGGAGGGGTGCACACCTACATGATGAATGTGATGTGCACTGACTAGGGAATGGACAAAATTGAAGCTCAGAATCGGGGGAAAGGGGAGGCATGGGGAATGTATATAGCCTGATCTTTTGTACCCCCATAATGAGCTAACAAACAAACAAACAAACAAAAAAGAATCGTTTGATTCATCAGCTGGGAATACACCATGGTTCTTTAAAGACCTCTATGCGTGGGCCCAGGTAACTGGCTAGATCCAAGAAGTATGCCACAGAGCTTTTGAAATAACCACTACGTTGAGAATTATTTGCTAGTTTTTGCACCACCTTTCACCATAATTGTGATAAGGTTCGTCCGTGCCTCCTTCAACCCAAGATGGCTGGGGCGGACAAAACTATGCTGAGGCCTAGTTCACTTGGTGTTGCCGATAGTTGGTACTGGAGCCTGGCAAGAAGCCATGCTATTAAGAGTCATTCCACCATCCTTTCTCCATCATTTTAAAAGGCAGAACACCTTTTTCCAGTTATCATAAGAATGAGTTGCTGGAGGGGACGTTTTTGAGTGGGGTCGGGTGGTGCGTTGAGGGGAAGGCTCTCTGTCTGTCTGGTGGTTTGTCTTTATTATGCCCAAAGAGGAGAGGTGGGCATGTGTGTGGCAGGTGAAAAGTACGGATCCTGTTTCAGTCTTAGACTGAAACAGGATCCGCACTTTTCAGCCAGTTCCTTTACGAATCCTTTGATTCATCAGCTGGGAATCCACCATGGCTGTCGAGACCCCTCTATGTGTGGGCCCAGGTAACTGGCTAGTTCCAAGATGTATGCCGTAGAGCTTTTGAAATAACCACTACGTTGAGAATTGTTTGCCAGTTTTTGCAGCACCTTTGACCATAATTGTGATAAGGTTCATCTGTGCCTCCTTAAACCCAAGCAGGCTGCCACGGACAAAACTATGCTGAGGCCTAGCTCCCTTGGTGTACCGATACATTTTACTGGAGCCTGGCAAGAAGCCATTTTTTTTAAGTACAATTCCACCGTCTTTTCTCCATTATTTTAAAAGGCAGTGCACCTTTAGCCAGTTAGCATAAAGATGAGTCACTGGAGCGGCTTTTTGTGTGGGGTTGGGTGTGTGTGGGAGGGCAGGCCCTCTGTCAGTCCGGTGGTTTGTTTTTATTATTCCCAGAGAGGAGAAGCGGGCATGTATGTGGCAGGTGAAAACTTTGGATCCTGTTTCAGTCTGAAACAGTATCTCCGCTTTTGAGCCTGTTCCTTTTGGAATCCTTTAATTCATCAGTTGGGAATCCACCATGGTTCTCTAGACCTCCCTGAGCGTGGGCCCAGGTAACTGGCTAGTTCCAAGAAGTATGCCGCAGAGCTTTGGAAATAACCACTACATTGAGTATTATTTGCCAGTTTTTGCAGCAACTTTCACAATGATTGTGAAAAGGTTAGGCAGTGCATCCTGAAACCCAAGCTGGCTTCCACAGAAAAAACTACGGTTAGGCCAATCTCCCTTGGAGTTGCCGATAATTGGTACTGGTCCGTGGCAAGAAGCCATTCCTTTAAGTATCATTCCACCTTCCTTTCACAACTATTTTAAAAGGCAGAGCACCTATTGCCATTTAGCTTAAGGATGAGTCGCTGGAGGAAACGTTTTTGTGTGGGGTGGGAGAGGCAGAGCCAGGCCCTCTGTCAGTCCAGTGGTTTGTTTTTATTATCCCCGGAGAGGAGAAGTGGACATGTGTGTGGCAAGTGAAAAGTGTGGATCCTGTTTCAGTCTTAGACTGATACAGGATCGGCACTTTTCATCCTGTTCCTTTAAGAATCCTTTGCTTCATCAGCTGGGAATCCACCATAGTTCTCTACACCCCACTATGTGTGGGCCCACTTAACAGGCTAGTTCAAAGAAGTATGCCACAGAGCATTTGAAATAACCACTACCATGGAAATTATTTGCCAGCTTTTCCAGCACTTTTACCATAATTTTGATAAGGTTCATTTGTGCTTCCTTAAACCCTAGATGGCTTCCATGGACAAACCTATACTGAGGGTTCTCTCGCTTGGTGTTGCCAATACTTGGTACGGGAGTCTGACAAGAATCCAGTCTTTTAATTATCATTGCACCATCCTTTCTCCCTTATATTAAAAGGTGAGCAACTTTCGGCAGTTAGCATAAGGATGAGTCAACGGAGGGGATGTTTTTGGGTGGGATCGGGGTGGTTTGGGGGACAGTCCCTCTGTCAGTCTGGTTGTTTGTGTTTATTATGCCCAGACAGGGAAGTGGATATATTTGTGGCAGGTGAAATGTGCGGATCCTGTTTCAGTTAGACTGAAACAGTATCCGCACTTTTCAGTTGGTTCCATTAAAAATCCTTTGATTCATCAGCTGGGAATCCACCATGGTTCCTTAGAACCCTCCATGCATGGGCCCATGAACTGGCCTGTACCAAGATGTATGCTGCACAGCTTTTGAGATAAACACTACGTGTAGAATTATTTGCCAGTTTCTGCAGCACATATCACCATAATTGTGATAAGGATCGTCTGTGCCTCCTTAAACACAAGATGGCTGCCACGGAGAAAACTATGCTGAGGCCTAGGTCACTTGGATTTCACGACACTTGTTACTGGAGGCTGGAAGGAGGCCATTCTTTTAAGTATCATTCCACCATACTTTCCCCATTATTTTAAAATGCACGGAAACCTTTGCAAGTTAGCATAATAATTAGTAGCTGGAGGGGACATTTTTATTTGTGGGGTCGGTGTGGGTGGGGGGCGCAGGCCCTCTGTCAGTTCGCTGGATTGTTTTTATTTTCTCCAGACTGGAGAAGTGGGCATGTGTGTGGCAGGTGAAAAGTTCGGATCCCGTTTCTGTCTTAGACTGAAACAGAAACCGCACTTTTCACCCCGTTCCATTAAGAATCCCTTGCTTCATCAGCTGGGAATCCACCATGGGCCTCTAGACTGCTCTATGCGTGGGCCCAGTTAACTGGCTAGTTCAAAGAATTATGCCGCAGAGCTTTTCAAGTAACCACTACCATGAGAATTACTTGACCGCTTTTGCAGCACCTTTCACCATAATTGTGATAAGGTTCATCTGTGCCTCCTTAAACCCAAGATGGCTGCCAAGGACAAACGTGTGCTGAGGCCTAGGTGACTTGCTGTTGCGAATACTTGGTATGGGAGTCTGGCAATAAGCCAGTCTTTTAGGTATAATTCCACCATTCTATCTCCATTATTTTAAAAGGCAGAGGACGTATTGCCAGATAGCATAAGGATCAGTCGCTGGAGGGCACGATTTTGTGTGGGGTGGTGGGGGGCGGGGGCAGGCCATCTGTCAATCCGATGGGTTGTTTTTGTTATCCCTAGAGAGGAGAAGTGGGCATGTGTGTTGCAGGCAAAAAGTCAGAATCCTGTTTCAGTCAGGATCTGCACTTTTCAGCCTGTTCCTTTAAGAATCCTTAGATTCATCACCTTGGAATCCACCATGGTTCTCTAGACCCCTCTATGCGTGGGCCCAGGTAACTGGCTTCTTCCAAGAAGTATGCCACAGAGCTTTTGAATTAAACAGTACGTTGAGAATTATTTGCCGGGTTTTCAGCACGTTTCACCATAATTATGATAAAGTTTGTATGTGCCTCCTTAAACCCAACATTGCTGCCACGGGCATAACTATGCTGAGGCATAGCTGACTTGGTGTTGCCTATTTTTGTTAGTGGAGACTGACAAGAAGCCATTCTTCTAAGTATCACTCCACCGTCCTTTCTCCATTGTTTAAAAATGCAGGGAAATTTTGCAAGTTAGCATAATAATTAGTAGCTGGAGGGGAATTTTTTTAGGGGGGATCTGCGTGGGTGGAAGGGGGGCAGGCCCTTTGTCAGTTCACTGGTTTGTTTTTATTATCCCCAGAGAGGAAAAGTGGGCATGTGTGTGGCAGGTGAAAAGTGTGCGTCCTGTTTCAGTCTTAGACAGACACAGGATCTGCACTTTTCACCCCGTTCCATTAAGAATCCTTTGCTTCATCAGCTGGGAATCCACCATGGTTCTCTAGACCCCTCTTTTAGTGCACACAGAAAACTGCCTGGTTCCAAGAAGTTTTCCTCAGAGCTTTTGAAATAACCACTACTATGGAAATTATTTGCCAGCTTTTCCAGCACTTTTACCATAATTTTGATAAGGTTCATCTGTGCTTCCTAAAACCCTAGATGGCAGCCACGGACAAACCTATGCTGACACCTAGGTCACTTCCTGTTGCCAATAATTGGTATGGGAGTCTGGCAAAAGGCCAGTATTTTAAGTATAATTCCACCATCCTATCTTCATTATTTTAAAACGCAGAGGACCTTTCGCCATATAGCATAAGGATGAGTCGCTGGAGGGGACCTTTTTGTGTACAGTGTTGGGGGGCGGGGGAGGACATCTGTCAATCCGATTGATTGTTTTTATTATCCCTAGAGAGGAGAAGTGGGCATGTGTGTTGCAGGCAAAAAGTGCATATACTGTTTCAGTCTCAGACTGAAACAGGATCCGCACTTTTCAGCCTGTTCCTTTAAGAATCCTTTGATTCATCACCTGGGAATCCATCATGGTTCTCTAGACCCCTCTATGCGTGGGCCCAGAAAACTGCCGGGTTCCAAGAAGTATTCCACAGAGCTTTTGAAAAAACCACTACGTTGAGAATTATTTGCCAGGTTTTGCAGCACCTTTCATCATAATTGTCATAAGGTTCGTCTCGAGATGGCTGCCATGGACAAAACTATGCTGAGGCCGAGCTCACTTTGTGTGGCCGATCCTTGGTACTGGAGACTGGAAAGAATACATTCTTTTAAGTATCATTTCACCATCCTTCTCCACTATTTTAAAAGTCAGAGCACCTTTTGGCAGTTAGAATAACAAGGAGTCGCTGGACGGGAAGTTTTTATGTGGGGTCTGGGGGCTGGTGCGGCAAGCCCTCCGCCAGTTCTGTGGTTTCTTTTTATTATCCCCAGAGAGGAGAAGTGGGCATGTGTTTGGCAGGTGAAAAGTGCAGATCCTGTTTCAGAGTATGAAACAGGATCCGCATGTTCATCCTGTTCCTTTAAGAATCCTTTGCTTCATCAGCTGGGAATCCACCATAGTTCTCTACACCGCACTATGCGTGGGCCCAGTTAACTGGCTAGTTCAAAGAAGTATGCTGCAGAGCTTTTGAAATAACCACTACCATGAGAATTATTTAACAGCTTTCGCAGCACCTTTTATTATAATTGTTATAAGGTTCATCTGTGTCTCCTTAAACCCAAGATGGCTGCCATGGACAAACCTATGCTGAGGCCTACATCACTTGCTGTTGCCAATACTTGGTATGGGAATCTGGCAATAAGCCAGTCTTTTAGGTATAATTCTACCATCCTATCTCCAGTTTTTTAAAAGGCTTATGACCTTTCACCAGATAGCATAAGGACGAGTCGCTGGAGCAGACTATTTTGTGTGGGGTGGTGGGGGCCGGGGGCAGGGCATCTGTAAATCCGATGGGCTGTTTTTGTTATCCCTAGAGATGAGAAGGGCGAATGTGTGTTGCAGGCAAAATGTGCGGATCCTGTTTCACACTTAGACTGAAACAGGATCTGCACTTTTGAGCCTGTTCCTTTAAGAATCCTTTGATTCATCACCTGGGAATCCACCATGGTTCTCTAGACCTCTCTTTGCATGGGCACAGGTAACTGGCTTGTTCCAAGAAGTATGCGACAGAGCTTTTGAATTAACCAGTACTTTTAGAATTGTCAGGTTTTTAGCATGTTTAACCGTAATTGTGATAACGTTTGAATGTGCCTCCTTAAACCCAAGATGGCTGCCACGGATATAAATATGCTGAGGCATAGCTGACTTGTTGATGCCTATTTTTGTTAGTGGAGACTGACAAGAAGACATTCTTCTAAGTATCATCCCACCATCATTTTTCCATTGCGTAAAAATGGAGGGAAATTTTGCAAGTTAGTATTATAATTAGATGTAGGGTACGTATTTTTTTTTCTTTTTTTGTGGGGTAGGAGTGGATGGGCGTTTCAGGCCCTCTGTGAGTTCGCTGGTTTTCTTTTATTATCCCCAGAGAGGACAAGTGGGCATGTGTTTGGCAGGTGAAAAGTGTGGATTCTATTTCAGAGAATTAAACAGGATCCACATGGTCATCCCATTCCTTTAAGAATCCTTTGCTTCATCAGCTGGGAATCCACCATGGTTCTATATACTCCTCTATGCGTTGGCACAGGTAACTGGCTTGTTCCAAGAAGTATGCCGCAGAGCTTTTCAATTAACCAGTACGTTGAAAATTATTTGCAGGTTTTCAGCATTTCACCCTAATTGTAATAACGTTTGTATGTGCCTCCTGAAACCCAAGATGGCTGCCACGGACATAACTATGCTGAGGTGTAGCCGACTTGGTGTTGCCTATTTTTGTCAGCGGAGACTAACAAGAAGCCATTCTAAGTATAAGCCCACCGTCATTTTTCCATTGTTAAAAAATGCAGGGAAATTTTGCAAGTTAGCTTTATAATTAGTAGCTGGAGGGTACGTTTTTTTTTTTTTTCCGTCGGGTCGGTGTCGATGGGGGGGTCAGGCCCTCTATAAATTTGCTGGTTTGTTTTTATTATCCCCAGAGAGGGGAAGTCGGCATTTGATGGCAGCTGAAAAGTGCGGATACCCTTTCAGAGAATTAAACAGCATTCACATGGTCATCCCGTTCCTTTAAGAATCCTGGAAGGGCGCGGTGGCTCACGCCTGTAATCCTAGCACTCTGGGAGGCCGAGGCGGGTGGATCGCTCGAGGTCAGGAGTTCGAGACCAGCCTGAGCAAGAGCGAGACCCCGTCTCTACTAAAAATAGAAAGACATTATATGGACAACTAAAAATCTATATAGAAAAAATTAGCCTGGCATAGTGGCGCATGCCTGTAGTTCCAGCTACTCGGGAGGCTGAGGCAGTAGGATCGTTTAAGCCGAGGAGTCTGAGGTTGCTGTGAACTAAGCTGACGCCACGGCACTCACTCTAGCCTGGGCAACAAATTGAGACTCTGTCTCAACAAAAAAAAAAAAAAAAAAAAAAAAAAAAAAAAAGAATCCTTTGCTTCATCAGCTGGGAATCCACCATGGTTCTATATACTCCTCTATGCGTGGGCACAGGTACCTGGCTTGTTCCAAGAAGTATGCCGCAGAGCTTTTCAATTAACCACTACGTTGAAAATTATTTGCAGGTTTTCAGCGTTTCACCATACTTGTGATAAGGTTTGTATGTGCCTGCTGAAACCCAAGACGGCTGCCACGGACATAACTATGCTGAGGCGTAGCTCACTTGGTGTTTCCTATTTTTGTCAGTGGAGACTGACAAGAAGCCATTCTTTTAAGTATAATCCCACCATGATTTTTCCATTGTTTAAAAATGCAGGGAAATTGTGCAAGTTAGCATTATAATTAGTAGCTGGAGGGTACTTTTTTTTTTTTTTTTGTGGTGTCGGTGTGGATGTGGGTGCAAGGCCCTCCAGATGTTCACTGGTTTGTTTTTATTATCCCCAGAGAGGAGAAGTGGGCATGTTGTTGGCAGGTGAAGAGTGCGGATTCTGTTTCAAAGAATTAAACAGGATCCGCATGGTCATCCGCTTCCTTTAAGAATCCTTTGCTTCATCAGCTGGGAAACCACCATGGTTCTATATACTCCCATATGGGTGGGCACAGGTGACTGGCTTCTTCCAAGAAGTATGCCACAGAGGTTTTCAAATAAAAAGTACATTGAAAATTATTTGCAGGTGTTCAGCGTTTCATCATAATTGCGACAACGTTTGTATGTGCCTTGAAACCCAAGATGGCTGCCACAGACATAACTATGCCGAGGCGTAGCTGACTTGGTTTTGCCGATTTTTGTTAGCGGAGACTGACAAGAAGCCATTCTTCTAAGTATGATCCCACCACCATTTTTCCATTGCTTTAAAATGCAGGGAAATTTTGCAAGTTAGCATTATAATTAGTAGCTGGAGGGTACGGTTTTTTTTGTGTGTGTGGGCGATGTGGATGGGGGGGGTCAGGCCCTCTGTCAGTTCGCTGGTTAGTTTTTATTATCCCCAGAGAGGAGAAGTGGGCATGTGTTTGGCAGGTGAAAAGGGCGGATTCTGTTTCAGAGAATTAACGATGATCCCCATGCTCATCCCGTTCCTTTAATAATCCTTTACTTCATCAGCTGGAAATCCACCATGGTTCTATATACTCCTCTTGCGTGGGAACAGGTAACTGGCTTGTTCCAAGAAGTATACCGCAGAGCTTTTCAATTAACCACTACGTTGAAAATTATTTGCAGGTGTTCAGCGTTTCACCATAATTGTGATAACGTTTGTTTGTGCCTCCTGAAACCCAAGATGGCTGCCGCGAACATAACTATGCTGAGGCGTAGCTGACTTGGTTTTGCCTATTTTTGTTAGTGGAGACTGACAAGAATCCATTCTTCTAAGTATCATCTCACCATCATTTTTCCATTGTTTTAAAATGCAGGGAAATTTTGCAAGTTAGCATTATAATTAGTAGCTGGAGGCTACGGTGTTTTTTTTTTTTTTTCCTGTGGGGTCGGTGTGGATGTGTTGGTCAGGCCCTCTGTCAGTTTGCTGGTTTGTTTTTATTATCCCCAGAGAGGAGAAGTGGGTATTAGTATGGCAGGTGAAAACTGCGGATCAGTTTCAGAGAATTAAACAGGATCCGCATGGTAATCCCGTTCCTTTAAGAATCCTTTGCTTCATGAGCTGGGAATCCACCATGGTTCTATATACTTCTCTATGCGTGGGCACAGGAAACTGGCTTGTTCCAAGAAGTATGCCTCAGAGCTTTTCAATTAACCAGTATGTTGAAAATCCTTTGCAGGTTTTCAGCGTTTCACCATAATTGTGATAACGTGTGTATGTGCCTACTGAAACCAAATATGGCTGCTACAGACATAACTATGCTGAGGCGTAGCTGACTTGGTGTTGCCTATTTCTGTCAGTGGAGACTGACAAGAAGCCATTCTTCTAAGTATCATCCCACTATCATTTCTCCATTGTTTAAAAATGCAGGGAAATTTTGCAAATTGACATTATAATTAGTAGCTGGAGGGTACTTTTATTTTTTTTGTGGGGAAGGTCAGGATGGGTATTCAGGCCCTCTGTCAGATCGCTGGTTTGTTTTTATTATCCCCAGAGAAGAGTAGTGGGCATGTGTTTGGCAGGTGAAAAGTTCGGATTCTATTTCAGAGAATGAAACAGGATCCGCATGCTCATCCCGTTCCTTTTGGAAACTTTTGCTTTATCAGCTGGGAATCCACCATGGTTCTATATACTCCTCTATGTGTGGGCACAGGTAACTGGCTTGTTCCAAGAAGTATGCCGCAGAGCTTTTCCATTAAGCAGTACGTTAAAAATTATTTGCAGGTTTTCAGCGTTTCACCATAATTTTGATAACGTTTGTATGTGTCTCCTGAAACCCAATATGGCTGCCAAGGACAAAAGTATGCTGAGGCGTAGCTGACTTCGTGTTGCCTATTTTTGTTAGTGGTGACTGACAAGAAGCCATTCTTCTAAGTATCATCCCACCACCATTTTTCCATTGTTTAAAACTGCAGGGAAATTTTGCAAGTTAGCATTATAATTAGTAGCTGGAGGGTACTTTTTTTTTTTTTTTTTGTGGGGTCTGTGTGGATGGGATGGTCAGGCCATCTGTCAATTCACTGGTTTGTTTTTATTATCCCCAGAGAGGAGAAGTGGGCATGTGTTTGGCAGGTGAAAAGGGTGGATTCTGTTTCAGAGAATTAAACAGGATCCGCATGGTCATCTCATTCCTTTAAGAATCCTTTGCTTCATCAGCTGGAAATCCACCATGGTTCTATATACTCCTCTTTGCGTGGGAACAGGTAACTGGCTTGTTCCAAGAAGTATGCCGCAGACCTTTTCAATTAACCACTACGTTGAAAATTATTTGCAGGTTTTCAGCGTTTCACCATAATTGTGATAACGTTTGTTTGTGCCTCCTGAAACCCAAGAAGGCTGCGACGGACATAACTATGCTGAGGAGTAGCTGACTTAGTGTTGCCTATTTTTGTTAGTGGAGACAGACAAGAAGCCATTCTTCTAAGTATGATCCCACCACCATTTTTGCATTGTTTTAAAATGCAGGGAAATTTTGCAAGTTAGCATTATAATTAGTAGCTGGAGG
This sequence comes from Eulemur rufifrons, assembly GCF_041146395.1. Lineage (NCBI taxonomy): Eukaryota > Metazoa > Chordata > Mammalia > Primates > Lemuridae > Eulemur > Eulemur rufifrons. Next base: position 27,244,738 of record NC_090994.1, on the reverse strand, counting down.
GTACGGTTTTTTTTTGTGTGTGTGATCGATGTGGATGGGGGGGTCAGGCCCTCTGTCAGTTCGCTGGTTAGTTTTTATTATCCCCAGAGAGGAGAAGTGGGCATGTGTTTGGCAGGTGAAAAGGGCGGATTCTGTTTCAGAGAATTAAACAGGATCCGCATTGTAATCCCGTTCCTTTAAGAATCCTTTGCTTCATGAGCTGGGAATCCACCATGGTTCTATATACTTCTCTATGCGTGGGCACAGGAAACTGGCTTGTTCCAAGAAGTATGCCTCAGAGGTTTTCAATTAACCAGTATGTTGAAATCCTTTGCAGGTTTTCAGCGTTTCACCATAATTGTGATAACGTGTGTATGTGCCTACTGAAACCAAATATGACTGCTACGGACATAACTATGCTGAGGAGTAGCTGACTTGGTGTTGCCTATTTTTGTTAGTGGAGACAGACAAGAAGCCATTCTTCTAAGTATCATCCCACCACCATTTTTCCATTGTTTTAAAATGCAGGGAAATTTTGCACGTTAGCATTATAATTAGTAGCTGGAGGGTACGGTTTTTTTTTTTTGTGTATGGTCGATGTGGATGGGGGGGTCAGGCGCTCTGTCAGATCGCTGGTTTGTTTTTATTATCCCCAGGGAAGAGTAGTGGGCATGTGTTTGGCAGGTGAAAAGTGCGGATTCTGTTTCAGAGAATTAAACAGGATCCGCATGGTCATCTCATTCCTTTAAGAATCCTTTGCTTCATCAGCTGGGATTCCACCATGTTTCTATATACTCCTCTATGCGTGGGCACAGGTACCTGGCTTGTTCCAAGAAGTATGCTGGAGAGTTTTCAAATTAACCAGTACGTTGAAAATTATTTGCAGGTGTTCAGCGTTTCACCATAATTGTGATAACGTTTGTATGTGCCTCCTGAAACCCAAGAAGGCTGCGACGGACATAACTATGCTGAGGAGTAGCTGACTTGGTGTTGCCTATTTTTGTTAGTGGAGACAGACAAGAAGCCATTCTTCTAAGTATCATCCCACCACCATTTTTGCATTTTTTAGAATGCAGGGAAATTTTGCAGTTAGCATTATAATAAGTAGATGGAGGGTATGGTTTTTTTTTGTGTGTGGTCGATGTGGATGGGGGGGTCAGACCCTCTGTCAGTTCGCTGGTTAGTTTTTATTATCCCCAGAGAGGAGAAGTGGGCATGTGTTTGGCAGGTGAAAAGGGCGGATTCTGTTTCAGAGAATTATTGATGATCCCCATGGTCATCCCATTCCTTTAATAATCCTTTACTTCATCAGCTGGAAATCCACCATGGTTCTATATACTCCTCTTTGCGTGGGAACAGGTAACTGGCTTGTTCCAAGAAGTATGCCGCAGAGCTTTTCAATTAACCACTACGTTGAAAATTATTTGCAGGTGTTCAGCGTTTCACCATAATTGTGATAATGTTTGTTTGTTCCTCCTGAAACCCAAGAAGGCTGCCACGAACATAACGATGCTGAGGCGTAGCTGACTTGGTTTTGCCTATTTTTGTTAGTGGAGACTGACAAGAATCGATTCTTCTAAGTATCATCTCACCATCATTTTTCCATTGTTTAAAAATGCAGGAAAATTTTGCAAGTTAGTATTATAATTAGTAGCTGGAGGCTACGGCGTTTTTTTTTTTTTTTTTTTTCCTGTGGGGTCGGTGTGGATGTGTTGGTCAGGCCCTCTGTCAGTTCGCTGGTTTGTTTTTATTATCCCCAGAGAGGAGAAGTGGGTATTAGTATGGCAGGTGAAAACTGCGGATCAGTTTCAGGGAATTAAACAGGATCCGCATGGTAATCCCGTTCCTTTAAGTATCCTTTGCTTCATGAGCTGGGAATCCACCATGATTCTATATACTTCTCTATGCGTGGGCACAGGAAACTGGCTTGTTCCAAGAAGTATGCCTCAGAGCTTTTCAATTAACTAGTATGTTGAAAATCCTTTGCAGGTTTTCAGCGTTTCACCATAATTGTGATAACGTGTGTATGTGTCTCCTGAAACCAAATATGGCTGCTACGGACATAACTATGCTGAGGCGTAGCTGACTTGGTGTTGCCTATTTTTGTCAGTGGAGACTGACAAGAAGCCATTCTTCTAAGTATCATCCCACCATCATTTCTCCATTGTTTAAAAATGCAGGGAAATTTTGCAAATTGGCATTATAATTAGTAGCTGGAGGGTACTTTTTTTTTTTTGTGGGGTCGGTCAGGATGAGTGTTCAGGCCCTCTGTCAGATCGCTGGTTTGTTTTTATTATCCCCAGAGAAGACTAGTGGGCATGTGTTTGGCAGGTGAAAAGTGCGGATTCTGTTTCAGAGAATTAAACAGGATCCGCATGGTCATCTCATTCCTTTAAGTATCCTTTGCTTCATCAGCTGGGAATCCACCATGTTTCTATATACTCCTCTATGCGTGGGCACAGGTACCTGGCTTGTTCCAAGAAGTATGCTGGAGAGTTTTCAAATTAGCCAGTACGTTGAAAATTATTTGCAGGTTTTCAGCGTTTCACCATAATATTGATAGCGATTGTATGTGCCTCCTGAAACCCAAGAAGGCTGCGACGGACATAACTATGCTGAGGAGTAGCTGACTTGGTGTTGCCTATTTTTGTTAGTGGAGACAGACAAGAAGCCATTCTTCTAAATATCATCCCACCACCATTTTTCCATTGTTTTAAAATGCAGGGAAATTTTGCAAGTTAGCATTATAATTAGTAGCTGGAGGCTACGGTGTTTTTTTTTTTTTTTTTTCCTCTGGGGTCAGTGTGGATGTGTTGGTCAGGCCCTCTGTCAGTTCGCTGGTTAGTTTATATTATCCCCAGAGAGGAGAAGTGGGCATGTGTTTGGCAGGTGAAAAGGGCGGATTCTGTTTCAGAGAATTAACGATGATCCCCATGGTCATCCCGTTCCTTTAATAATCCTTTACTTCATCAGCTGGAAATCCACCATGGTTCTATATACTCCTCTTTGGGTGGGAACAGGTAATTGGCTTGTTCCAAGAAGTATGCCGCATAGCTTTTCAATTAACCACTACGTTGAAAAGGGCGGATTCTGTTTCAGAGAATTAATGATGATCCCCATGGTCATCCCGTTCCTTTAATAATCCTTTACTTCATCAGCTGGAAATCCACCATGGTTCTGTATACTCCTCTTTGCGTGGGAACAGGTAACTGGCTTGTTCCAAGAAGTATGCCCCAGAGCTTTTCAATTAACCACTATGTTGAAAATCCTTTGCAGGTTTTCAGCGTTTCACCATAGTTGTGATAACGTGTGTATGTGCCTACTGAAACCAAATATGGCTGCTACGGACATAAGTATGCTGAGGCGTAGCTGACTTGGTGTTGCCTATTTTTGTCAGTGGAGACTGACAAGAAGCCATTCTTCTAAGTATCATCCCACCATCATTTCTCCATTGTTTAAAAATGCAGGGAAATTTTGCAAATTGGCATTATAATTAGTAGCTGCAGGGTACTTTTTTTTTGTGGGGTCGGTCAGGATGGGTGTTCAGGCCCTCTGTCAGATAGCTGGTTTGTTTTTACTATCCCCAGAGAAGAGTAGTAGGCATGTGTTTGGCAGGTGAAAAGTGCGGATTCTGTTTCAGAGAATTAAACAGGATCCGCATGGTCATCTCATTCCTTTAAGAATCCTTTGCTTCATCAGCTGGGATTCCACCATGTTTCTATATACTCCTCTATGCGTGGGCACAGGTACCTGGCTTGTTCCAAGAAGTATGCTGGAGAGTTTTCAAATTAACCAGTACGTTGAAAATTATTTGCAGGTTTTCAGCGTTTCACCATAATTTTGATAACGTTTGTTTGTGCCTCCTGAAACCCAAGATGGCTGCCACGAACATAACTATGCTGAGGTGTAGCTGACTTCGTTTTGCCTATTTTTATTAGTGGAGACTGACAAGAATCCATTCTTCTAAGTATCATCTCACCATCATTTTTCCATTTTTTAAAAATGCAGGATAATTTTGCAAGTTAGCATTATAAGTAGTAGCTGGAGGCTACGGTGTTTTTTTTTTTTTTTTTCCTGTGGGGTCGGTGTGGATGTGTTGGTCAGGCCCTCTGTCAGTTCGCTGGTTTGTTTTTATTATCCCCAGAGAGGAGAAGTGGGTATTAGTATGGCAGGTGAAAACTGCGTATATGTTTCAGAGAATTAAACAGGATCCGCATGGTAATCCCGTTCCTTTAAGAATCCTTTGCTTCATGAGCTGGGAATCCACCATGGTTCTATATACTTCTCTATGCGTGGGCACAGGAAACTGGCTTGTTCCAAGAAGTATGCCTCAGAGCTTTTCAATTAACCAGTATGTTGAAAATCCTTTGCAGGTTTTCAGCGTTTCACCATAATTGTGATAACGTGTGTATGTGTCTTCTGAAACCTAATATGGCTGCTACGGACATAACTATGCTGAGGCGTAGCTGACTTGGTGTTGCCTATTTTTGTCAGTGGAGACTGACAAGAAGCCATTCTTCTAAGTATCATCCCACCATCATTTCTCCATTGTTTAAAAATGCAGGGAAATTTTGCAAGTTAGCATTATAATTAGTAGCTGGAGGGTACGGTTTTTTTTTGTGTGTGTCGTCGATGTGGATGCGTTGATCAGGCCCTCTGTCAGTTCGCTGATTAATTTTTATTATCCCCAGAGAAGAGAAGTGGGCATGTGTTTGGCAGGTGAAAAGGGCGGATTCTGTTTCAGAGAATTGACGATGATCCCCATGGTCATCCCGTTCCTTTAATAATCCATAACTTCATCAGCTGGAAATCCACCATGGTTCTATATACTCCTCTTTGCGTGGAAACAGGTAACTGGCTTGTTCCAAGAAGTATGCCGCAGAGCTTTTCAATTAACCACTACGATGAAAATTATTTGCAGGTGTTCAGCGTTTCACCATAATTGTGATAACGTTTGTTTGTGCCTCCTGAAACCCAAGAAGGCTGCGACGGACATAACTATGCTGACGAGTAGCTGACTTGGTGTTGCCTATTTTTGTTAGTGGAGACTGACAAGAAGCCATTCTTCTAAGTATGATCCCACCACCATTTTTCCATTGCTTTAAAATGCAGGGAAATTTTGCAAGTTAGCATTATAATTAGTAGCTGGAGGGTACGGTTTATTTTTGTGTCTGTGGTCGATGTGGATGCGGGGGTCAGGCTCTCTGTCAGTTCGCTGGTTAGTTTTTATTATCCCCAGAGAGGAGAAGTGGGCATGTGTTTGGCAGGTGAAAAGGGCGGATTCTGTTTCAGAGAATTAACGATGATCCCCATGGTCATCCCGTTCCTTTAATAATCCTTTACTTCATCAGCTGGAAATCCACCATGGTTCTATATACTCCTCTTTGCGTGGGAACAGGTAAGTAGCTTGTTCCAAGAAGTATGCCGCAGAGCTTTTCAATTAACCAGTACGTTGAAAATTATTTGCAGGTGTTCAGCGTTTCACCATAATTGTGATAACGTTTGTTTGTGCCTCCTGAAACCCAAGTATGCTGCGACGGACATAACGATGCTGAGGCGTAGCTGACTTGGTATTGCCTATTTTTGTTAGTGGAGACTGACAAGAATCCATTCTTCTAAGTATCATCTCACCATCATTTTTCCATTTTTTAAAAATGCAGGAAAATTTTGCAAGTTAGCATTCTAAGTAGTAGCTGGAGGCTACGGTGTTTTTTTTTTTTTTCCTGTGGGGTCGGTGTGCATGTGTTGGTCAGGCCCTCTCTCAGTTCGCTGGTTTGTTTTTATTATCCCCAGAGAGGAGAAGTGGGTATTAGTATGGCAGGTGAAAACTGAGGATCTGTTTCAGAGAGTTAAACAGGATCCGCATGGTAATCCCGTTCCTTTAAGAATCCTTTGCTTCATGAGCTGGGAATCCACCATGATTCTATATACTTCTCTATGCGTGGGCACAGGAAACTGGCTTGTTCCAAGAAGTATGCCTCAGAGCTTTTCAATTAACCAGTATGTTGAAAATCCTTTGCAGGTTTTCAGCGTTTCACCATAATTGTGATAACGTGTGTATGTGTCTCCTGAAAACTAATATGGCTGCTACGGACATAACTATGCTGAGGCGTAGCTGACTTGGTGTTGCCTATTTTTGTCAGTGGAGACTGACAAGAAGCCATTCTTCTAAGTATCATCCCACCATCATTTCTCCATTGTTTAAAAATGCAGGGAAATTTTGCAAATTGGCATTATAATTAGTAGCTGGAGGGTACTTTTTTTTTTTGTGGGGTCGGTCAGGATGGGTGTTCAGGCCCTCTGTCAGATCGCTGGTTTGTTTTTATTATCCCCAAAGAAGAGTAATGGGCATGTGTTTGGCAGGTGAAATTGATGATTCTGTTTCGGAGAATTAAACAGGATCCGCATGGTCATCTCATCCTTTAAGAATCCTTTGCTTCATCAGCTGGGATTCCACCATGTTTCTATATACTCCTCTATGCGTGGGCACAGGTACCTGGCTTGTTCCAAGAAGTATGCTGGAGAGTTTTCAAATTAACCAGTACGTTGAAAATTATTTGCAGGTTTTTAGCGTTTCACCATAATTTTGATAACGTTTGTATGTGCCTCCTGAAACCCAAGAAGGCTGCGACAGACATAACGATAATGAGGAGTAGCTGACTTGGTGTTGCCTATTTTTGTTAGTGGAGACAGACAAGAAGCCATTCTTCTAAGTATCATCTCACCACCATTTTTCCATTGTTTTAAAATGCAGGGAAATTTTGCAAGTTAGCATTATAATTAGTAGCTGGAGGGTACGGTTTTTTTTTGTGTGCGGTCGATGTGGATGGGTGGGTCAGGCCCTCTGTCAGTTCACTGGTTAGTTTTTATTATCCCCAGAGAGGAGAAGTGGGCATGTGTTTGGCAGGTGAAAAGGGCGGATTCTGTTTCAGAGAATTAACGATGATCCCCATGGTCATCCCGTTCCTTTAATAATCCTTTACTTCTTCAGCTGGAAATCCACCATGGTTCTATATACTCCTCTTTGCGTGGGAACAGGTAAGTGGCTTGTTCCGAGAAGTATGCCGCAGAGCTTTTCAATTAACCAGTACGTTGAAAATTATTTGCAGGTGTTCAGCGTTTCACCATAATTGTGATAACGTTTGTTTGTGCCTCCTGAAACCCAAGAAGGCTGCCACGAACATAACGATGCTGAGGCGTAGCTGACTTGGTGTTGCCTATTTTTGTTAGTGGAGACTGACAAGAATCCATTCTTCTAAGTATCATCTCACCATCATTTTTCCATTGTTTAAAAATGCAGGAAAATTTTGCAAGTAAGCATTATAATTAGTAGGTGGAGGCTACGGTGTTTTTTTTTTTTTTTTTTCCTGTGGGGTCGGTGTGGATGTGTTGTTCAGGCCCTCTGTCAGTTCGCTGGTTTGTTTTTATTATCCCCAGAGAGGAGAAGTGGGTATTAGTATGGCAGGTGAAAACTGCGGATCTGTTTCAGAGAATTAAACAGGATCCGCATGGTAATTCCGTTCCTTTAAGAATCCTTTGCTTCATGAGCTGGGAATCCACCATGATTCTATATACTTCTCTATGCGTGGGCACAGGAAACTGGCTTGTTCCAAGAAGTATGCCTCAGAGCTTTTCAATTAACCAGTATGTTGAAAATCCTTTGCAGGTTTTCAGCGTTTCACCATAATTGTGATAACGTGTGTATGTGTCTCCTGAAACCAAATATGGCTGCTACGGACATGACTATGCTGAGGCGTAGCTGACTTGGTGTTGCCTATTTTTGTCAGTGGAGACTGACAAGAAGCCATTCTTCTAAGTATCATCCCACCATCATTTCTCCATTGTTTAAAAATGCAGGGAAATTTTGCAAATTGGCATTATAATTAGTAGCTGGAGGGTACTTTTTTTTTTCTGGGGTCGGTCAGGATGGGTGTTCAGGCCCTCTGTCAGATCGCTGGTTTGTTTTTATTATCCCCAGAGAAGAGTAATGGGCATGTGTTTGGCAGGTGAAAAGTGAGGATTCTGTTTCGGAGAATTAAACAGGATCCGCATGGTCATCTCATCCTTTAAGAATCCTTTGCTTGATCAGCTGGGATTCCACCATGTTTCTATATACTCCTCTATGCGTGGGCACAGGTACCTGGCTTGTTCCAAGAAGTATGCTGGAGAGTTTTCAAATTAACAAGTACGTTGAAAATTATTTGCAGGTTTTTAGCGTTTCACCATAATTTTGATAACGTTTGTATGTGCCTCCTGAAACCCAAGAAGGCTGCGACAAACATAACGATGCTGAGGAGTAGCTGACTTGGTGTTGCCTATTTTTGTTAGTGGAGACAGACAAGAAGCCATTCTTCTAAGTATCATCCCACCACCATTTTTCCATTGTTTTAAAATGCAGGGAAATTTTGCAAGTTAGCATTATAATTAGTAGCTGGAGGGTACGGTTTTTTTGTGTGTGCGGTCGATGTGGATGGGTGGGTCAGGCCCTCTGTCAGTTCACTGGTTAGTTTTTATTATCCCCAGAGAGGAGAAGTGGGCATGTGTTTGGCAGGTGAAAAGGGCGGATTCTGTTTCAGAGAATTAACGATGATCCCCATGGTCATCCCGTTCCTTTAATAATCCTTTACTTCTTCAGCTGGAAATCCACCATGGTTCTATATACTCCTCTTTGCGTGGGAACAGGTAAGTGGCTTGTTCCGAGAAGTATGCCGCAGAGCTTTTCAATTAACCACTACGTTGAAAATTATTTGCAGGTGTTCAGCGTTTCACCATAATTGTGATAACGTTTGTTTGTGCCTCCTGAAACCCAAGAAGGCTGCCACGAACATAACGGTGCTGAGGCGTAGCTGACTTGGTGTTGCCTATTTTTGTTAGTGGAGACTGACAAGAATCCATTCTTCTAAGTATCATCTCACCATCATTTTTCCATTGTTTAAAAATGCAGGAAAATTTTGCAAGTAAGCATTATAATTAGTAGGTGGAGGCTACGGTGTTTTTTTGTTTTTTTTTTCCAGTGGGGTCGGTGTGGATGTGTTGGTCAGGCCCTCTGTCAGTTCGCTGGTTTGTTTTTATTATCCCCAGAGAGGAGAAGTGGGTATTAGTATGGCAGGTGAAAACTGCGGATCTGTTTCAGAGAATTAAACAGGATCCGCATGGTAATTCCGTTCCTTTAAGAATCCTTTGCTTCATGAGCTGGGAATCCACCATGATTCAATATACTTCTCTATGCTTGGGCACAGGAAACTGGCTTGTTCCAAGAAGTATGCCTCAGAGCTTTTCAATTAACCAGTATGTTGAAAATCCTTTGCAGGTTTTCAGCGTTTCACCATAATTGTGATAACGTGTGTATGTGTCTCCTGAAACCAAATATGGCTGCTACGGACATGACTATGCTGAGGCGTAGCTGACTTGGTGTTGCCTATTTTTGTCAGTGGAGACTGACAAGAAGCCATTCTTCTAAGTATCATCCCACCATCATTTCTCCATTGTTTAAAAATGCAGGGAAATTTTGCAAATTGGCATTATAATTAGTAGCTGGAGGGTACTTTTTTTTTTTGTGGGGTCGGTCAGGATGGGTGTTCAGGCCCTCTGTCAGATCGCTGGTTTGTTTTTATTATCCCCAGAGAAGAGTAATGGGCATGTGTTTGGCAGGTGAAAAGTGAGGATTCTGTTTCGGAGAATTAAACAGGATCCGCATGGTCATCTCATCCTTTAAGAATCCTTTGCTTCATCAGCTGGGATTCCACCATGTTTCTATATACTCCTCTATGCGTGGGCACAGGTACCTGGCTTGTTCCAAGAAGTATGCTGGAGAGTTTTCAAATTAACCAGTACGTTGAAAATTATTTGCAGGTTTTTAGCGTTTCACCATAATTTTGATAACGTTTGTATGTGCCTCCTGAAACCCAAGAAGGCTGCGACAGACATAACGATGCTGAGGAGTAGCTGACTTGGTGTTGCCTATTTTTGTTAGTGGAGACAGACAAGAAGCCATTCTTCTAAGTATCATCCCACCACCATTTTTCCATTGTTTTAAAATGCAGGGAAATTTTGGAAGTTAGCATCATAATTAGTAGCTGGAGGGTACGGTTTTTTTTTGTGTGTGTGGTCGATGTGGATGGGTGGGTCAGGCCCTCTGTCAGTTCACTGGTTAGTTTTTATTATCCCTAGAGAGGAGAAGTGAGCATGTGTTTGGCAGGTGAAAAGGGCGGATTCTGTTTCAGAGAATTAACGATGATCCCCATGGTCATCCCGTTCCTTTAATAATCCTTTACTTCTTCAGCTGGAAATCCACCATGGTTCTATATACTCCTCTTTGCGTGGGAACAGGTAACTGGCTTGTTCCAAGAAGTATGCCGCAGAGCTTTTCAATTAGCCAGTACATTGAAAATTATTTGTAGGTGTTCAGCGTTTCACCATAATTGTGATAACCTTTGTTTGTGCCTCCTGAAACCCAAGAAGGCTGCGACGGACATAACTATGCTGGGGAATAGCTGACTTGGTGTTGCCTATTTTTTTTACTGGAGACTGACAAGAAGCCATTCTTCTAAGTATCATCCCACCACCATTTTTCCATTGTTTTAAAATGCAGGGAAATTTTGCAAGTAAGCATTATAATTAGTAGCTGGAGGGTACGGTTTTTTTTTGTGTGTGTGGTCGATGTGGATGCGTTGATCAGGCCCTCTGTCAGTTCGCTGGTTAATTTTTATTATCCCCAGAGAAGAGAAGTGGGCATGTGTTTGGCAGGTGAAAAGGGCGGATTCTGTTTCAGAGAATTAACGATGGTCCCCATGGTCATCCCGTTCCTTTAATAATCCTTAACTTCATCAGCTGGAAATCCACCATGGTTCTATATACTCCTCTTTGCGTGGGAACAGGTAAGTGGCTTGTTCCAAGAAGTATGCCGCAGAGCTTTTCAATTAACCACTACGTTGAAAATTATTGGCAGGTGTTCAGCGTTTCACCATAATTGTGATAACGTTTGTTTGTGCCTCCTGAAACCCAAGATGGCAGCCACGAACATAACGATGCTGAGGCGTAGATGATTTGGTTTTGCCTATTTTTGTTAGTGGAGACTAACAAGAATCCATTCTTCTAAGTATCCTCTCACCATCATTTTTCCATTGTTTAAAAATGCAGGAAAATTTTGCAAGTTAGCATTATAATTAGTAGCTGGAGGCTACGGTGTTGGTTTTTTTTTTTTTCCTGTGGGGTCGGTGTGGATGTGTTTTTCAGGTCGTCTGTCAGTTCGCTGGTTTGTTTTTATTATCCCCAGAGAGGAGAAGTGGGTATTAGTATGGCAGGTGAAAACTGCGGATCTGTTTCAGAGAATTAAACAGGATCCGCATGGTAATCCTGTTCCTTTAAGAATCCTTTGCTTCATGAGCTGGGAATCCACCAAGGTTCTATATACTTCTCTATGCGTGGGCACAGGAAACTGGCTTGTTCCAAGAAGTATGCCTCAGAGCTTTTCAATTAACCAGTATGTTGAAAATCCTTTGCAGGTTTTCAGCGTTTCACCATAATTGTGATAACGTGTGTATGTGCCTACTGAAACCAAATATGGCTGCTACGGACATAACTATGCTGAGGCGTAGCTGACTTGGTGTTGCCTATTTTTGTCAGTGGAGACTGACAAGAAGCCATTCCTCTAAGTATCAACCCACCATCATTTCTCCATTTTTTAAAAATGCAGGGAAATTTTGCAAATTGGCATTATAATTAGTAGCTGGAGGGTACTTTTTTTTTTGTGGGGTTGGTCAGAATGGGTGTTCAGGCCCTCTGTCAGATCGCTGGTTTGTTTTTATTATCCCCAGAGAAGAGTAATGGGCATGTGTTTGGCAGGTGAAAAGTGCGGATTCTGTTTCAGAGAATTAAACAGGATCCGCACCGTCATCTCATTCCTTTAAGGATCCTTTGCTTCATCAGCTGGGATTCCACCATGTTTCTATATACTCCTCTATGCGTGGGCACAGGTAAGTGGCTTGTTCCAAGAAGTGTGCTGGAGAGTTTTCAAATTAACCAGTACGTTGAAAATTATTTGCAGGTTTTCAGCGTTTCACCATAATTTTGATAACGTTTGTATATGCCTCCTGAAACCCAAGAAGGCTGGACGGACATAACTATGCTGACGAGTAGCTGACTTGGTGTTGCCTATTTTTGTTAGTGGAGACAGACAAGAAGCCATTCTTCTAAGTATCATCCCACCACCATTTTTCCATTGTTTAAAAAGGCAGGGAAATTTTGCAAGTTAGCATTATAATTAGTAGCTGGAGGGTACGGTTTTTTTTTTGTGTGTGTGGTCGATGTGGATGTGTTGGTCAGGCCCTCTGTCAGTTCGCTGGTTAGTTTTTATTATCCCCAGAGAGGAGAAGTGGGCATGTGTTTGCCAGGTGAAAAGGGCGGATTCTGTTTCAGAGAATTAACGATGGTCCCCATGGTCATCCCGTTCCGATAATAATCCTTAACTTCATCAGCTGGAAATCCACCATGGTTCTATATACTCCTCTATGCGTGGGCACAGGTACCTGGCTTGTTCCAAGAAGTATGCTGGAGAGTTTTCAAATTAACCAGTAGGTTGAAAATTATTTGCAGGTTTTCAGCGTTTCACCATAATTTTGATAACGTTTGTATGTGCCTCCTGAAACCCAAGAAGGCTGCGACTGACATAACTATGCTGAGGAGTAGCTGACTTGGTGTTGCCTATTTTTGTTAGTGGAGACTGACAAGAAGCCATTCTTCTAAGTATCATCCCACCATCATTTCTCCATTGTTTAAAAATGCAGGAAAATTTTGCAAATTGGCATTATAATTAGTAGCTGGAGGGTACCTTTTTTTTTGTGTGGTCGGTCAGGATGGGTGTTCAGGCCCTCTGTCAGATCGCTGGTTTGTTTTTATTATCTCCAGAGAAGAGTAGTGGGCATGTGTTTGGCAGGTGAAAAGTGCGGATTGTGTTTCAGAGAATTAAACAGGTCCGCATGATCATCTCATTCCTTTAAGAATCCTTTGCTTCATCAGCTGGGATTCCACCATGTTTCTATATACTCCTCTATGCGTGGGCACAGGTACCTGGCTTGTTCCAAGAAGTATGCTGGAGAGTTTTCAAATTAACCAGTACGTTGAAAATTATTTGCAGGTTTTCAGCGTTTGACCATAATTGTGATAACGTTTGTATGTGCCTCCTGAAACCCAAGAAGGCTGTGACGGACATAACTATGCTGAGGAGTAGCTGACTTGGTGTTGCCTATTTTTGTTAGAGGAGACAGACAAGAAGCCATTCTTCTAAGTATCATCCCACCACAATTTTTCCATTGTTTTAAAATGCAGGGAAATTTTGCAAGTTAGCATTATAATTAGTAGCTGGAGGGTACGGTTTTATTTTTTTTGTGTGTGGTCGATGTGGATGGAGGGGTCAGGCCTTATGTCAGTTCGCTGGTTAGTTTTTATTATCCCCAGAGAGGAGAAGTGGGCATGTGTTTGGCAGGTGAAAAGGGCGGATTCTGTTTCAGAGAATTAACGATGATCCCCATGGTCATCCCGTTCCTTTAATAATCCTTTACTTCATCAGCTGGAAATCGACCATGGTTCTATATACTCCTCTTTGCGTGGGAACAGGTAACTGGCTTCTTCCAAGAAGTATGCCGCAGAGCTTTTCAATTAACCACTACGTGTAAATTATTTGCAGGTGTTCAGCGTTTCACCATAATTTTGATAACGTTTGTTTGTGCCTCCTGAAACCCAAGAAGGCTGCGACGGACATAACTATGCTGAGGAGTAGCTCTCTTCGTGTTGCCTATTATTGTTCATGGAGACTGACAAGAAGCCATTCTTCTAAGTATCATCCCACCACCATTTTTCCATTGTTTTAAAATGCAGGGAAATTTTGCAAGTTAGCATTATAATTAGTAGCTGGAGGGTACGTTTTTTTTTTTTGTGTGTGTGGTCGATGTGGATGGGGGGGTCAGGCCCTCTGTCAGTTCGCTGGTTAGTTTTTATTATCCCCAGAGAGGAGAAGTGGGCATGTGTTTGGCAGGTGAAAAGGCGGATTCTGTTTCAGAGAATTAACGATGATCCCCATGGTCATCCCGTTCCTTTAATAATCCTTTACTTCATCAGCTGGAAATCCACCATGGTTCTATATACTCCTCTTTGCGTGGGAACAGGTAACTGGCTTGTTCCAGGAAGTATGCCGCAGAGCTTTTCAATTAACCACTACGTTGAAAATTATTTGCAGGTGTTCAGCGTTTCACCATAATTGTGATAACGTTTGTTTGTGCCTCCTGAAACCCAAGATGGGTTTAACTCTAACCCTATTCCCTAACCCTAAGCCCTCACCCTAACACTAAACTTCATCCTTAACCCTAACCAGAATCCTAACCCTAAATCTAATTCTCAGACTTCTGGCTTTCTTAGAGTTTAGAAAGCCTTCAATCCTCCCATGCCATGCGTGAAAGGAGGCTCTACCACTGTGTCCTGCATGAAACCCACGGGCCCATACCCAGAGTATGATAGAGTGGGTTCCCGGGTACAATCCCAGCCCCCTAAACTCCCCCCGCCCGCCTAATGCAGACAGGGCCCGTGCGCTAAGCATAAACAATACCTTTAACAGATAACCCAAACTCTGAACATAACACCCAACCCTGTTCCTATTTCTCACCTTAACACGTAAACCTCACCGTGCGCCTAACTTTAACCTCTTATCCTAACGTTAATGCATAACCCACTTCCTGAGAACAACCCCTATCCCATAATTCTAACCCTATCTCCTAGTCATAACTGTGTCACCTAATCCCTAACCCTAATTCTAAACCGCTAACCCTAACCGTAACCCTACCTACAACCCTAACACTGACAGTAACCCTTACTTCTAACCCCATCGCTATGCCTAACAAAAACCCTAACCCTTGATTCTAACCCTTCACCCTAAGCCCTAAGCCTTACCCTAACCCTTAACCCTAATCCTAATCCTAACCATTAAACCTAACCCTAGCTCTTAAAGCTAACCCTAAACCTTACCCTCACGACTAGACCTAACCCTGACACTAACCTAACACCTAATCCTAACCAGAACCCCTAAAGCTAACCCTGAACCCTATCCCTAACCCTAGCAGTAAACTTTAACCCTAAACCTAAGCCCAACCCGTAACCCTAATCCTATCCTTTTACCCTAAAACTAACCCCTAAACCTAACCCCTATACCTCACCCTAACTCTAACCCCAATACTAATTCTAACCATACCCCTTCATAATACACTAACTCCTAACCGCTAACCCTAAAACTAACCAAAAACCCTAATCACTAATCCCTAACCCTAACGCTTAACCTTTACCCTAACCGTTAACCCTCACCCTAAATCTTAACACTGACCCTAACCTTAACCTTTAACTCTAAGCCTAACCCTTAACCCTACAGTAAGGAAGACCCTTAATGCTAATGGGATCCCTTATCCCTAACCCTAACACTACAGCTAAAATAACCCTAACCTTGGATCCTTAAACCTAACCCCTAACACTTACTTTAACCCCAAACCCTAACCCTAATCCTAAGCATTAAACCTAACCCTATCTCTTAACCCTAACGCTAGCCCTTACCCTAACGCCTAGATCTAACCCTAAATCTAACCTACCGCCTAATCCTAACCTTAAGCCCTAATGCTAACACTAACCCTGAACCCTAAACCTACCCGGAACCGTTAACACTAACCCTATCCGTGAAACTTAACCCTGACCCTAACCATTACCTGCACCCAAGCATTTAAACCTGACCCTAACCCTTATCCTTAATGCTAACCCTAACACTAAACCCTAACCCTAAACCGAACACTTATCCCTAAACCTATCCCTTAACCCTAACCCTAACCCTAATGCTACCCCCTAAACGTAACCCTAACCGTGACCAGTAAACCTAAACCTAACCTCTGACACAAACCATAGCACATAACTCTAACCCTAAAACTAACCCTAACCCTAACCCTAACCCTAAACCCTAACTCTTAACCTGAACCCTAAGCGTTAAGTCTCATGCTAACTTTTAATCCTAACCCTAATCCTAATCTTCAACCCTAAACCTAACACTTAACCCTAAACCTGTACCAAACCCTAAACCCTGATCTTAACCCTAACCTTAAACCTCAACCCTAAACCAAAGTGTAACCGTTAAACCTAAGAGTAACCTTTAACCCTAACCCTTTTCCCTAACCCTAAGCCCTCACCCTAACACTAAACTTCGTCCTTAACCCTAAGCAGAATCCTAACCCTAAATCTAATTCTCAGACTCCTTGCTTTCTTAGAGTTTAGAAAGCCTGCAATCTTCCCATGCCATGCGTGAAAGGAGGCTCTACCACTGTGTCCTGCATGAAACCCACGGGCCCATACCCAGAGTATGATAGAGTGGGTTCCCGGGTACAATCCCAGCCCCCTAAACTCCCCTCGCCCGCCTAATGCAGACAGGGCCCGTGCGCTAAGCGTAAACAATACCTCTAACAGATAACCCTAACCCTGAACATAACACCCAACCCTGTTCCTATTTCTCCCCTTAACACGTAAACCTCACCGTGAGCCTAACTTTAACCTCTTATCCTAAGGTTAATGCATAACCCATTCCCTGAGAACAACCCCTATCCCATAATTCTAACCCTATCTCCTAGTCATCACTGGAACACCTAATCCCTAACCCTAATTCTAAACCGCTAACCCTAACCGTAACCCTACCTACAACCCTAACACTGACAGTAACCCTTACTTCTAACCCCAACGCTATGCCTAACAAAAACCCTAACCCTTCACCCTAACCCCTAAGCCTTACGCTAACCCTTAACCCTAATCCTAATGCTAACCATTAAACATAACCCTAGCTCTTAAAGCTAACCCTAAACCTTACCCTCACGACTAGACCTAACCCTGACACTAACCTAACACCTAACCCTAACCAAAACCCCTAAAGCTAACCCTGAACCCTATCCCTAACCCTAGCAGTAAACTTTAACCCTAAAACTAAGACCAACCCATAACCCTAATCCTGTCCTTTTACCCTAAAACTAACCCCTAAACCTAACCCCTATACCTAACCCTAACTCTAACCCCAATCCTAATTCTAACCATACCCCTTCATAAAACACTAACTCCTAACCTCTAACCCTAACACTAACCAAAAACCCTAATCGCTAATCCCTAACCCTAACGCTTAACCTTTAACCTAAACGTTAACGCTCACCCTAATTCTTAACACTGACCCTAACCTTAACCTTTAACTCTAAGCCTAACCCTTAACCCTACAGTAAGGAAGACCCTTAATGCTAATGGGATCCCTTTTCCCTAACCCTAACACTACAGCTAAAAATAACCCTAACCTTTGATCCTTAAACCTAACCCCTAACACTTACTTTAACCCCAAACCCTAACCCTAATCCTAAGCATCAAACCTAAGCCTATCTCTTAATCCTAACCCTAGCCCTTACCCTAACGCCTAGTTCTAACCCTAAATCTAACCTCCCGCCTATTCCTAACCTTAAGCCCTAATGCTAACTCTAACCCTGAACCCTAAACCTACCCGTAACCCTTAACACTAACCCTATCCGTGAACCTTAACCCTGACCCTAACGATTACCCGCACCCAAGCATTTCACCCTGACCCTAACCCTAATCCTTAATGATAACCCTAACACTAAATCCTAACCCTAAGCCCAACACTTAACCCTAATCCTATCCCTTAACCCTAACCCTAACCCTAACCCTAATGCTAACCCCTAAACGTAACCCTAACCGTGAACAGTAAACCTAACACTTACCTCTAACACAAACCGTAGCACATAACTCTAACCCTAAAACTAACCCTAACCCTAACCCTAACCCTAAACCCTAACACTTAACCTTTACCCTAAGCGTTAACTCTCACGCTAACCTTTAATCCTAACCCTAATCCTAATCTTCAACCCTAAACCTAACACTTAACCCTAACCCTGTACCAAACCCTAACCCCTCATCTTAACCCTAACCTTAAATCTCAACCCTAAACCAAAGTGTAACCGTTAAGTCTAAGAGTAACCTTTAACCCTAACCGTAATCCCTAAGCCTAAGCCCTCACCCTAACACTAAACTTCATCCTTAACCCTAACCATAACCCTAACCCTAAATCTAATTCTCAGACTTCTTGCTTTCTTAGAGTTTAGAAAGCCTGCAATCCTCCCACGCCATGCGTGAAAGAGGGCTCTGCCACAGTGTCCTGCATGAAACCCAGAGGCCCATACACTGCGTGCGGTAGAGTGGGTTCCCAGCGACCATCACAGACACCTAAGT
The DNA here is from genome assembly GCF_041146395.1 of Eulemur rufifrons. Lineage (NCBI taxonomy): Eukaryota > Metazoa > Chordata > Mammalia > Primates > Lemuridae > Eulemur > Eulemur rufifrons. The sequence continues at coordinate 27,226,465 of NC_090994.1, read as the reverse complement.
TTGCCTCCTAGGGCATACAGGGCCCGTGCCCTAAGCATAAACCCTACCCCTCACCCATATGCCTAACCCACAACATAACACCTAACCCTGATCCTACTGCTCACCTTAACAGGTAAACCTCACCATAACCCTCACTTTAACCCCATATCTTAACGTTAATGCATGACACCCTGAGAACAAGCCCTATACCGTCATTATAACCCTACCTCCTAGCTATAACCGTAACACCTAATCCCTAATTCTGAAACGCCAACCCTAACCTTAACCCGACCGACAACACTAACACTAACGCTAACCCCTTACCCTAACCCTACGCCTAAAATTACCCTAACCGTTGATCCTTCGTCATAACCCCTAACCTTAACCCTAACCCTTAACCCTATTCCCAATCCTAACCATTAAACAGAACCCTAACTCTTAACCCTAACCCTAACCTTTACCCTAATGCCTAGAGATCTAACCCCAACACTGACCTACAGTTAACACTAACCCCAACCCCTAATGCTAACCTTAAACCTGAACCAAGCTCCTAACCCTTAACCCTAACACTATCCCTAACCCCTAAGCCTAACCCCAACTGTTAACCCTCTAACCCTCACCCTGAATCCTAACCCTATCCCTTAAACCTAACCCCTAACCCTAACGCTAACTCCAACCCTAAACCTTACCCTGGCCCCCTAACCCAGACTTAACACCTTACCCCTAACACTAACTCTAACCCTAACCACTAATCCCTAGCACCTAACCCTGACTCGAAACCTAACCCCTAACACGAAAAACCCTAACCCCAACCCCAACCCTAATTCTCACACTACTTCCATTCCCAGAGTGAAGCAAGCCTACAATACAGCCATGCCATGTGTCAGATGAGGCTCCGCCTGAGTCCTGCATGTAGGTCCTCTCCCAAGGCCAGGGAATGATTTTGTGCTTTCGTGGTGACTCCGACCGCACCCCTCTCACCGTAGATTAACCAGGTCCTGTGCCCTTAAACTGACCGCTAAAGCTAAGCCCTACCACCAACGCTAACCCCTGACCCTGAACCTAAGCCCCGAGCCTAAAGCCCAACATTAACTCTAGACCCTTACACTAAACCTAATCCCTAACCCTAATGCTAACCCCTAAACCCAACCCTAACCGTGAACAGTAAACCTAACCCTAACCTCTAACACAAACCATAGCACATAACTCTAACCCTAAATCTAACCCTAAGCCTAACCGTAAACCCTAACTCTTAACCTTAACCCTAAGCGTTAACTCTCACGCTAACCTTTAATCCTAACCCTAATCCTAATCTTCAACCCTAAACCTAACACTTAACCCTAAACGTCTACCAAACCCTAACCCCTCATCTTAACCCTAACCGTAAACCTCAACCCTAAACCGAACTGTAATCGTTAAACCTAAGAGTAACCTTTAACCCTAACCCTAATCCCTAACCTTAAGCCCTCACCCTAACACTAAACTTCATCCTTAACCCTAACCATAATCCTAACCCTAAATCTAATTCTCAGACTTCTTGCTTTCTTAGAGTTTAGAAAGCCTGCCATCCTCCCATGCCATGCGTTGAAGGAGGCTCTACCACTGTGTCCTGCATGAAACCCACGGGCCCATACCCAGAGTATGATAGAGTGGGTTCCCGGGTACAATCCCAGCCCCCTAAACTCCCCCCGCCCGCCCAATGCAGACAGGGCCCGTGCGCTAAGCGTAAACAATACCTCTAACAGATAACCCTAACCCTGAACATAACACCCAACCCTGTTCCTATTTCTCCCCTTAACACGTAAACCTCACCGTGAGCCTAACTTTAACCTCTTATCCTAAGGTTAATGCATAACCCATTCCCTGAGAACAACCCCTATCCCATAATTCTAACCCTATCTCCTAGTCATCACTGGAACACCTAATCCCTAACCCTAATTCTAAACCGCTAACCCTAACCGGAACCCTACCTACAACCCTAGCACTGACAGTAACCCTTACTTCTAACCCCAACGCTATGCCTAACAAAAACCCTAACCCTTCACCCAAACCCCTAAGCCTTACGCTAACCCTTAACCCTAATCCTAATCCTAACCATTAAACCTAACCCTAGCTCTTAAAGCTAACCCTAAACCTTACCCTCACGACTAGACCTAAGCCTGACACTAACCTAACACCTAACCCTAACCAGAACCCCTAAAGCTAACCCTGAACCCTATCCCTAACCCTAGCAGTAAACTTTAACCCTAAACCTAAGCCCAACCCATAACCCTAATCCTATCCTTTTACCCTAAATCTAACCCCTAAACCTAACCCCTATACCTAACCCTAACTCTAACCCCAATCCTAATTCTAACCATACCCCTTCATAAAACACTAACTCCTAACCTCTAACCCTAACACTAACCAAAAACCCTAATCGCTAGTTCCTAACCCTAACGCTTAACCTTTACCCTAACCGTTAACCCTCACCCTAATTCTTAACACTGACCCTAACCTTAACCTTTAACTCTAAGCCTAACCCTTAACCCTACAGTAAGGAAGACCCTTAATGCTAATGGGATCCCTTTTCCCTAACCCTAACACTACAGCTAAAAATAACCCTAACCTTGGATCCTTAAACCTAACCCCTAACACTTACTTTAACCCCAAACCCTAACCCTAATCCTAAGCATTAAACCTAACCCTATCTCTTAACCCTAACCCTAGCCCTTACCCTAACGCTTAGATCTAACCCTAAATCTAACCTGCTGCCTAATCCTAACCTTAAGCCCTAATGCTAACTCTAACCCTGAACCCTAAACCTACCCGTAACCCTTAACACTAACGCTATCCGTAAACCTTAACCCTGACCCTAACCATTACCCGCACCCAAGCATTTAACCCTTACCCTAACCCTAATCCTTAATGATAACGCTAACACTAAACCCTAACCCTAAGCCCAACACTTAACCATAATACTATCCTTTAACCCTAAGCCTAACCCTAACCCCTAATGCTAAACTTAACCCTAACCGCAACCCTAACCCTCAATCTTGAAACTTACCATTAACCCTGACACTAACCCTTAACCCTAACCCTACTCCTAATCCTTATCCATAAGGCTAATACTGAAGCCTAACCCTGTGCCAAACGCTAAACCCAAACCTTAACCCTAACCCTGAATCTTAAACGTAAACCTAACTGTAACTGTTAAACCTAACACTAACATTTAACCCTAACACCTAACCCTAAGACTCCACCCTAACACTAATCTTCATCCCTAAACATTACCATAATCCTACCCCTAAATCTAATTCTCAGACTTCTTGCTTTCTCAGAGTTTAGAAAGCCTACAATCCTCCCATGCCATGAGTTAAAGGGTGCTCTGCCACTGTGTCCTGCATGAAACCCAGGAATCCACACCCAGCGTTCAATAGAGTGTGTTCCCGGGGACAATCCTATCCCCCTAACCCCCGCCCACCGTCCGGTGCAGACAGGGCCTGTACGCTAAGTATAAGCACTGCCCCTAACAGATAACCGTCACCCTGAACATAACACCTAACCATGATCCTATTCCTAAACGTAAACCATAAACCTCCCCGTAATGCTAACTTATCCCCTTAAATTAACGTTAATGCATAACACCCTGAGAAGAAGCCCTATCCCATAATTCTAATCCTAAACCATAGTCATAACCATAACACCTCATCCCTATTTCTAAAAAGAAAACCCTAACTTTCACCCTACCACAACCCTAACCCTAACCCTATCCCCTAACCCTAAGCCCTCACCCTATCACTAATCTTCATCCCTAAACCGTGCCGTAATTTTAACCCTAAATCTCATTCTCAGACTTCTTGTTTTCTCAGAGTTTTGAAAGCCTACAATCCTACTAAGCCATGCATGAAAGCCGGCTCTGCCACAGTGTCCGGCATGAAACCGAGAGGCCCATACACTGCGTGGGATAGAGTGTGTTCTCAGCGACCATCACAGACTCCTAACTTCGCCTCCTAGTGCATACAGGGCCCATGCCCTAAGCATAAACCCTACCCGTCACCCATAACCCTAACCCAGAACATAACACCTAACCCTGATCCTACTGCTCACCTCAACACGTAAACCTCACCGTAACCCTAAGTTCAACCCCTTATCTTAACGTTAATGCATGACACCCTGAGAACAAGCCTATACCGTAATTCTAACCCTAACTCCTAGCCATAACCATAACACCTAATCCCTAATTCTGAAACGCCAACCCTAACCTTAACCCTACCAACACTAACCCTAACCCTAACTCTTAACCATAACACTAACCTTTACCCTAATGCCTAGAGATTTAACCCCAACACTGACCTACAGTTACACTAAACCTACCCTCTCATGCTAACCTTAAACCTGAACCATAAACCTAACCCTTAACCCTAACCCTATCCCTAACCCCCTTACCCTAACTCTAACTGTTAACCCTCACCCTAACCCTCAACCCTGACCCTAACCTTAAACCTTAATCCTAACCATGCGTGAGATGAGCCTCTGCCTTTGTCCTGCATGACAGTTGAAGCCCAACACCCAGGGTACGATGAAGTGGGGACGCAGCCTTGCTCCACATCCACAGTGCCCCGTACGTTAGACAGGGCCCGTGCCCTAACACACACCGTTAAACGTAAGCCCTAACACTATCACTAAACCAAACCCTTAGTAAGCCCTGAATCTAACTCCTAACAGTAACCCTAATCCCTGACCCTTACTCTTGCCTCTCACCCTAAACCTAAACCCAACCACTAAACATAATCCTAATCTCTAACCCTAACAGTAATCCTAACCCTAATTCTAACCTAAAACCCTAACCCCTAAACCTAATCCTAGTCCCTAACACCTAACCTTACCCTAAACCCAATTCCAATTCTCAGACTTCTTCAATTCAAAAACTTAAAAAAGCCTACAATCCACCAATGCCGTGTCTGAGATGAGGGTCCGCCCCTATGTCCTGCATGACAGGCAGGCTCCAATGCCCAGGGTACTATGGAGTGGGGTCCGGGGGTCTGGAGGCTTGCTAAACTCCAGTTTGGAAGAATTGCTATAGTCATATATAGGGATGCTTACATTTACTGATAGAAAGCAACTATTGGTGTGTGATTTGTAGGCTTGCCTTACTCTAGTTTGGATGAAGAAGCTGAATCATATATAGGAATATTAGCTTTGAGTTAGAGGAAGCATCTATGGGGGGTGCTTTTTTGGCTTGTTAAACTCTGGTTTGGAAGAAGTTCGAGAGTCTTATATAGGAACGATATCATTCATTCAGAGAAAGCAATTATAGGGAGTTGGTTTGTAGGCTTGCTAAGCTCTAGTTTGGAGGAAGGCGAGAGTCATATATAGGAACGCTTACATTCACATAAAGCGTCTACGGGGGGACGGTTTCTAGGCTTCCTAAACTCTAGCTTGGAAAAAGAGGACAGTTATGTATAGGAACTCTCGGCGGGGGATTTGTAGCATTGCTAAAATCTTAGATTGGAAAAGTTGCGAGAGTCATACATAGGAATGTTAACATTCACTCAATGAAAGCAACTATAAGGGGTGCTTTCCAGGCTGGCTACACTCTAATTTGGAAAAAGTACGACAGTCATATATAGGAAGGCTTATATTCACTCAGACAAAGCAATTATGTGTAGGTGTATAGTAGGCATGCTAACTCTAGTTTGGAAAATTTCGAGAGCCATGTATAGGAAAGCTTACAGTAACTTAGAGAAAGCAACGAACGGGGGTGGAGTGTAGGCTTGCTAAACTCTAGTTTGGAGGAAGTGCCATAGTCCTATATAGGAACGCTTAAATTCGTTCAGAGAAAACAGCTGTCGGGGATTGGTTTGTAGACATAACTCAAGTTTGGAAGAAGTGCGAGAGACATATATAGGAATGTTTACATTGACTCAAAGAAAGCAACTATGGGGGAGTGTTATTTTGGCATGCCAGATGCTAGTTAGGAAGAAGTACAAGACTCATATATAGGAACGCTTACATTCACACAGCGAGAGCAACTACGGAGTAGTGTCAGGTAGACATGTTAAAGTCTAGCTTGGGAGAAGTTCCAGAGTCCTATATAGGAAAGGTAACAGCCACTTTGAAAAAGCAAGTCTTGGCGGGTGGTTTGTAGGCCTGCAAAACCCTGTTTTGGTTGAAGTGTGAGAGTCATATATGAGAACGCTTACATTCCCTCAGAGAAAGCAACGATGGGGTTGTTTGTAGGCTTACTAAACTGCAGTTTGGAAGAAGCACGAGAATCACATATAGGAACACATACATTTTGACGCACTGAAAGTAACTATGGGGTGGTGTTTTATAGGCATGCTAAACTCTAGTTTGGACGAAGTTTGAGAATCACATATAAGAAAGCTTACAGTCACTTAGAGAAAGCAAATCTCTGGGTGTGGAATGTAGGCCTGCTAAACTCTATTTTGGTTGAAGTGTGAGAGTCATATATGGGAACGCTTACATTCACTCAGAGAAAACAACGTTTGGGTGGTGGTTTGTAGGGCATACTAAACTGTAGTTTGGAAGAAGTACGAGAGTCCTATATAGGAACACTTACATTCACGCAGAGAAAGCACTTATGGCGTCAGGTTTTGTAGGCATGCTAAACTGCAGTTTGGAAGAAGTTGGAGAACCTTATACAGGAATGATTACCATCACCTAGGGAAAGCAACTCTCGGGAGATTGTTTGTACACATGCTAAACTCTAATTTGGATGAAGTGTGAGAGTCAAACATGGGACCGCTTACATTCCCTCAGAGAAACAACATTGGGCTGGTTTTTGTAGGCATACTAAATAGTTTGGAAGAAGTACGAGAATGATATTTGGGAACGCTTACATTCACACAGAGAAAGCAACTACGGGGTGGTGTTTTGTAAGCATGCTATAGTTTGGAAGAAGTTCTAAACCTGAACAGTCACTTAGAGAAAGCAACTCTTGGTGGGTGATTTTTAGGTCTGCTAAATTGTATTTTGAAAGAAGTACCAGAGTCATATATACTAATGCTTACATTCATGCAAAGAAAAAACTATGGGGTGATGTTTTGTGGGCATGTTAACCTGTAGTTTGGAAGAAGTTGGAGAGTCTTATTTAGGAAAGCTTACAGTCACCTAGAGAAAGGAACTCTCGGGAGATCCTTTCTTGGCCTGCTAAACTCTACTTTGCATCAATTGTGAGAGTCAAACATGGGAATGCTTTCATTCATTCAGAGAACACAACGTTTGGGTGGTGGTTTGTAGGCATTCTAAACTGTATTTTGGAGGAAGTACGAGAGTCATATATCTGAACGCTTACATTCAGGCATAGACAGCAACTCTGGGGTCGTATTTTGTTGGCATGCTAAACTGTGGTTTGGAAGAAGTTCGAGAGTCTTATATAGGAAAGATTACAGCGACACAGAGAAAACAGCTCTCGGAAGTTTATTGGTAGGCCTGCTAAACTCTAATTTGGATGAAATGTGAGAACGCTTGCATTCATTCACTCAGAGAAAGAAACATTATCGTGATGGTTTGAAGGCATAATAACTGTAGTTGGGAAGAAGTAGGAGAGTCATATATATGAACGGTTACATTCACGCAGAGAAAGCAACTGTGGGGTGGCGCAGGTATGCATGTTAATCTGTAGTTTGGAGGAAGTGCGAGAGTCATATCTGGGGAAAATTACAGTCACTTAGAGAAAGGAACCATCTTGGGCTGGTTTGTAGATCTGCTAAATTCTATCTTGGAAACAGAGTGTGAGTCATATATGGGAACGCTTATGTTCACTCAGAGAAAGCAACCACGGTGTGGTGTTTTGTTGGCATGGTGTAGTTTGAAAGAAGTTGGAGATTCTTATATAGGAAAGTTTACAGTCACCTAGAGAAAGCAACTCACGGGGTGTGGTTTGTAGGCCTGCTAAACTCTAATTTAGATGAAGTGAGAGAGGCATATATATGAACGCTTATATTGATGCAGAGAAAGTAACTATGGGGTGGTGTTTTGTAGGCATGCTAAAATATAATTTGGAAGAAGTTCGAAAGCAGACAGTCACTTAGAGAAAGCAACTCTCGGCGGTTCATTTTTCGGTCTGCTAAATTGTATTTTGAAAGAAGTACCAGAGTCATATATACAAACGCTTACATTCATGCAGAGAAAGCAACTGTGGGATGGTGTTTTCTAGGCATGCTAAACTCTAGTTTGGACGAAGTTTGAGAATCACATATAAGAAAGCTTAGAGTCACTTAGAGAAAGCAAATCTCTGGTGTGGAATGTAGGCGTGCTAAACTCTATTTTGGTTTCAGAGTGAGAGTCATATATGGGAAGGCTTACATTCACTCAGAGAAAGCTACGATGATGTGGTGGTTTGTAGGCATACTAAACTCTAGTTTGGAAGAAGTAGGAGAATGATATATGGGAACACTTACATTCATGCAGAGAAAGCAATTATGGGGTGGATTTTTTGTAGCCATGCTAATCTCTATTTTGCAAGAAGTTAAAGAGTAACATATAGGAAAACGTACCGTCATTTATAGAAAGCAACTTTCGGGGGATGGTTTGTAGGCCTGCAAAACTCTACTTTGGAAGAAGGGGGAGAGTCATATTGGGGACTGCGTACATTCACTCAGAGAAATCAACGATGGGGTTGTGGTTTGTAGGCATACTAAACTCTAGTTTGGAAGAAGTACGAGAATCATATATAGGAACGCTTACATTCATGCAGAGAAAGCAACTATGGAGTGATGTTTGTATGCCTACTAAACTATAGTTTGGGGGATGTTCGAGAGTCATATCTGGGAAGTTTACAGTCATTTAGAGAAAGCAACTCTTGGGGGAGTGGTTCCTAGGCCTGCTAAACTCTATTTTCAATGAAGTGTTAGAATCATATACAGGAACGCTTACATTCACTCAGAGAAAGCAACGTTGGGGTGGCCGTTTTTGAGCATACTGAACTCTACTTTGGAAGAGGTACGAGAGACATATACAGGAACGCTTACATTAACACAGAGAAAGCAAATACCGGGTGCTGTAGTGCAGGCATGCTAAACTATAGATTGGAAGAAGTTCGAAAGCTGACAGTCATTTACAGAAAGCAACTCTTGGCGGGTGATTTTTAGGTCTGCTAAATTGTATTTTGAAAGACGTACCAGAGTCATATAGACAAACGCTTACATTCATGCAGAGAAAGAAACTATGGGGTGATGTGTTGTTGGCATGCTAAACTGCAGTTTGGAAGGAGTTCGAGAGTGTTATATAGGATAACTTAGAGTCACCTAGAGAAAGCAACACTCGGGACAGCTTTGCAAGCCTGTAAACACTAATTAGCAGCAATTGTGAGAGTCAAACATGGGAACGCTTACATTCACTCAGAGAACACAACGTTTGGGTGGTGATTTGTAGGCATCATAACTGTAGTTTGGAAGAAGTAGGAGAGTCATATATATGAACGGTTACATTCACGCAGAGAAAGCAACTGATGGGTGGCGTATGTACGCATGTTAATGTATACTTTGGAGGAAGTTCGGGAGTCTTATCTGGGGAAAATTGCAGTCACTTAGAGAAAGCAACCATCGGGGGCCGTTTTGTAGATCTGCTAAATTCTATTTTGGAAGAAGAGAGAAAGTCATATGTGGGAACGCTTATGTTCACTCAGAGAAATCAACGATGGGGCAGTGTTTCGTTGGCATGCTAAACTGTAGTTTGGAAGAAGTTCGCGAGTCTTATATAAGAAAGCTTACAGTCACCTAGAGAAAGTAACTCTCGGCAGATTGTTTCTAAGCATGCTAAACTCTAATTTGCATCAATTGTGAGAGTCAAACATGGGAACGCTTACATTCACTCAGAGAACGCAACGTTTGGGTGGTGGTTTGTAAGCATTCTAAACTGTATTTTGGAGGAAGTAGGAGAGTCATATATACGAATGCTTACATTCACGCAGAGAAAGCAACTCTGGGGTCGTATTTTGTTGGCATGCTAAACTGTGGTTTGGAAGAAGTTCGAGAGCCTTATATAGGAAAGATTACACTGACACAGAGAAAATAACTCTCTGTAGTTTGTTGGTAGGTCTGCTAAACTGTAATTTGGATGAAGTGTGAGAACGCTTGCATTCACTCAGAGAAAGAACTTTGTCGTGGTGGTTTGTAGGAATAACAACTGTAGTTCGAAGAAGTAGGAGAGTCATATATGAACGGTTACATTCACGCAGAGAAAGCAATTGTGGGGTGGTGTATGTAATCATCATAATCTGTAGTTTGGAGGAAGTTCGAGAGTCATATCTGGGGAAAATTAGAGTCACTTAGAGAAAGGAACCATCTTGGGCTGGTGTGTAGGTCTGCTAAATTCTATTTTGGAAAAAGAGTGAGAGTCATATATGGGAACGCTTATGTTCACTCAGAGAAATCAATGATGGGGCGCTGTATTGTTGGCATGCCAAACTGTAGTTTGGAAGAAGTTCGAGAGTCTTATATAGGAAAGTTTACAGTCACCTAGAGAAAGCAACTCACAGGAGGTGGTTTGTAGGCCGCTAAACTCTAATTTGGATGAAGTGAAAGAGGCATACATGGATATGCTTCATTCACTCAGAGAAAGGTAAGTTGGAGTGGCGGTTTTTAGGTATACTAAACTGCAGTTTGGAAGAAGTACGAGAGTCATATATATGAACGCTTATATGGACGCAGAGAAAGCAACTATGGGGTGGTGTTTTGTAGGCATGCTAATATATAATTTGGAAGAAGTTCAAAAGCAGACAGTCACTTAGAGAAAGCAACTCTTGGCGGTGGATTTTTAGGTCTGCTAAATTGTATTTTGAAAGAAGTACCAGTGTCATATAAAGAACGCTTACATTCATGCAGAGAAAGCATCTGTGGGGTGGTGTATTGTAGGCATGCTAAAATCTAGTTTGGACGAAGTTTGAGAATCACATATAAGAAAGCTTAGAGTCACTTAGAGAAAGCAAATCTCTGGTTGTGGAATGTAGGCGTGCTAAACTCTATTGTGGTTTAAGACTGAGCATCATATATGGAAAGGGTTACATTCACTCAGAGAAAGCAACGATGGTGTGGTGGTTTGTAGGCATACTAAACTCTAGTTTGGAAGAAGTAGGAGAATGATATATGGGAACGCTTACATTCATGCAGAGAAAGCAATTATGCGGTGGATTTTTTGCACCCATGCTAATCTCTAGTTTGGAAGAAGTTATATAGGAAAGCGTACACTCATTTATAGAAACCAATTTACGGGGGATGGATGGTAGGCCTGCAAAACTCTACTTTGGAAGAAGGGGGAGAGTCATATTGGGGACCACGTACATTGACTCAGAGAAATCAAGGATGGGGTTGTGTTTTGTAGGCATACTAAACTCTAGTTTGGAGGAAGTACGAGAATCATATATAGGAACGCTTACATTCATGCAGAGAAAGCAACTATGGAGTGATGTTTGTATGCCTACTAAACTATAGTTTGGAGGATGTTCGAGAGTCATATCTGGGAAGCTTACAGTCATTTAGAGAAAGCAACTCTCTGGGGGTGGTTCGTAGGCCTGCTAAACTCTATTTTCAATGAAGTGTTAGAATCATATACAGGAACGCTTACATTCACTCAGAGAAAGCAACGTTGGGGTGGTGGTTTGTAGGTATACTAACCTGTAATTTGGAAGAAGCAAAAGAATCACATATAGAACCGCTTACATTCAGGCACTGAAAGCCACTATGGGTTCGTGTTTTTAGGCATTCTAAACTGTATTTTGGAAGAAGTTCGAAAGCTGTCACTTAGAGAAAGAAACTCTCTGCGTGTGATTTTTAGGTCTGCTAAATTGTGTTTTGAAATAAGTACCAGAATCATAGTTACAAACGGTTACATTCATGCAGAGAAAGAAACTATGGGGTGATGTTTTGTGGGCATGCTAAACTGCCCACAAAACTTCTAAGAAGTTCGAGAGTCTTATATAGGAAAGCTTACAGTCACCTAGAGAAAGCAACTCTCGGGAGATGGTTTCTAAGCCTGCTAAACTAATTTGCACCGATTGTTAAAGTCAAACATGGGAAGGTTTACATCCACTCAGAACGCAACGTTTGGGTTGTGGTTTGTGGCCATAATAACTGTAGTTCGGAAAAAGTAGGAAAGTCATATATATGAACGGTTACATTCACGCAGAGAAAGCAACTGTTGGGTACCGTATGTACGCGTGCTAATCTATAGTTTGGAGGAAATTCGAGAGTCATATCTAGGGAAAATTACAGTCACATAGCGAAATCAACCATCGGGGACTGGTTTGTAGGTCTGCTAAATTCTATTTTGGAAAAAGAGATTCATATAAGGGAATGCTTATGTTCACTCAGAGAAAGCAACGATCCGGTGGTGTATTGTTGGCATGCTAAACTGTAGTTTGGAAGAAGTTCGAGAGTTTTATATAGGAAAGCTTACATTCACCTAGAGAAAGCAACTTTCAGGATGTGGTTTATAGGCCTGGTGAACTCTAATTTGGATCAAGTGTGAGAGTCATACATACGAGTTCCAAAATACAGTTTAGTATGCCTACAAACCACCAGCCCAACATTGCTTTCTCTGAGTGGATATAGGCTTTCCCTTATATGAATCTCGGACTGCTTTCAAAATGCAATTTACCGGACCTACAAAACACCGCCTGAGAGTTGCTTTCTCTCACTATAAGCTTTCCTATATATGACTTTGGAACATAGTTTAGCATGCCAACAAAAGGCCACCCCATAGTTTGCGTGAATGTAAGCGTTCCTATGCATCACGCTCGTACTTCTTCCAAAGTATAGTACACCTACAAACCACCTCCCCAACTTTGCTTTTTCTGAGTGAATGTAAGCATTCTTTTATTCTCGTACTTCCTCCAAACTCCAGTTTAGTGTGACTAAAAACCACCACCGCAACCCTGCTTTCTCTGAGTGAATGTTAGCGTTCCCGTTTATGATTCACACTTCATCCAAAATAGAATTTAGCAGAACTACAAACCAGCCCCCAAGGGTTGCTTTCTCTATGAGACTGTAAGCTTTCCTATTACTCTTAACTTCTTCGCAACTAGAGATTTGCATGCCTACAAAACACCACCCCATAGTTGCCCTCTCTGCGTGAATGTAAGCACTTGTATATATGACTCTGCTACTTCTTCCAAAATACAGTTTAGTATGCTTACAAACAACCAACCAAACGTTGCGTTCTCTGAGAGAATGTTAGCGTTCCCAAGTATGACTGTTCCAAATGATGCAAAGTAGAGTTTAGCAGGCTTACAAACTATCTCTCGAAAGTTGCTTCCTCTGGGGGACTGTAAGCTTTCCTATAAAAGACTGTCGAACTTCTTCGAAACTACATTTCAGCACGCCAACAAAACATCACCACATAGTTTCTTTCTCAGCATAAATATAAGCGATTTTATATATGACTCTGGTACTTCTTTCAAAATACAATTTAGCAGACCTCTAAATCAACCGCCGAGAGTTGCCTTCTCTAAGTCACTGTCAGCTTTCGAACTTCTTCCAAATTATATTTTAGCAGGCCTACAAAACACCAGCCCATAGTGGCCCTCTCTGGGTGAATGTAAGCGCTCATATATATGACTCTGCTACTTCCAAAATACCGTTTAGTATGCTTACAAACCACCACCCAAAAGTTAAGTTCTCTGAGAGAATGTTAGCGTTCCCAAGTATGACTGTTCCAAATGATGCAAAGTAGAGTTTAGCAGGCTTACAAACTATCTCTCGAAAGTTGCTTCCTCTAGGGGACTGTAAGGTTTCCTATAAAAGACTGTCGAACTTCTTCGAAACTACATTTCAGCACGCCAACAAAACATCACCACATAGTTTTTCTCAGCATCAATGTAAGAGATTTTATATATGACTCTGGTACTTCTTTCAAAATACAATTTAGCAGACCTCAAAATCAACCGCCAAGAGTTGCATACTCTAAGTCACTGTCAGCTTTCGAACTTCTTCCAAATTATATTTTAGCATGCCTACAAAACACCACCCCGTAGTTGCTTTCTCTGCGTCCATATAAGCGTTCATATATATGACTCTCGTACTTCTTCCAAACTGGAGTTTAGTATACCTAAAAACCGGCACCACAATTTACCTTTCTCTGAGTGAATGAAGCGTATCCATGTATGCCTCTTTCACTTCATCCAAATTAGAGTTTAGTGGCCCACAAACCACCTCCTGTGAGTTGCATTCTCTAGGTGACTGTAAACTTTCCTATATAAGACTCTCGAACTTCTTCCAAACTACAGTTTAGCATGCCAACATTACAGCGCCCCATCGTTGATTTCTCTGAGTGAACATAAGCGTTCCCATATATGACTCTCACTCTTCTTCCAAAATAGAATTTAGCAGACCTACACAACACCCGATGGTTCCAATTCTCTACGTGACTCTAATTTTTCCCACATATGACTCTCGAACTTTCTCCAAACTATAGATTATGATGATTACATAGGCCACCCCACAGTTGCTTTCTCTGCGTGAATGTAACCGTTCATATATGACTCTCCTTCTTTTAAACTACAGCATTTATTCCTACAAACCATCATGACAACGTTCTTTCTCTGAGTGAATGCAAGCATTCTCACACTTCATCCAAATTACAGTTTAGCAGACCTACCAACAAACTACAGAGAGTTGTTTTTCTCTGTGTCACTGTAATCTTTCTTATGTAAGGCTCTCGAACTTCTTCCAAACCACAGTTTAGCATGCCAACAAAATACGACCCCAGAGTTGCTTTCTCTGCGTGAATGTAAGCATTCGTATATATGAGTCTCCTACTTCCTCCAAAATACAGTTTAGAATGCTTACAAACCACCACCCAAACGTTGCGTTCTCTGAGTGAATGTAAGCGTTCCCATGTTTGACTCTCACAATTGATGCAAATTAGAATTTAGCATGCTTAGAAACAATCTCCCGAGAGTTGCTTTCTCTAGGTGACTGTAATTTTCCCCAGATATGACTCTCGCACTTCCTCCAAACTACAGATTAGCATGCATACATACGCCACCCAACAGTTGCTTTCTCTGCGTGAATGTAACCGTTCATATATATGACTCTCCTACTTCTTCTGAACTACAGTTATTATGCCTACAAACCACCACCCAAACGTTGTGTTCTCTGAGTGAATGTAAGCGTTCCAATGTTTGACTCTCACAATTGCTGCTAGTTAGAGTTTAGCAGGCTTGCAAAGCTCTCCTGAGTGTTGCTTTCTCTAGGTGACTGTAAGCTATCCAAATAACACTCTCGAACTCCTTCCAAACTGCAGTTTAGCATCCCCACAACACATCACCCCATATTTTCTTTCTACGCATGAATGTAAGCGTTTGTATATAAGACTCTGACACGTCTTTCAAAATACAATTTAGCAGACTGAAAAAATCACCCGCCAAGAGTTGCTTTCTCTAAGTGACTGTCAGCTTTCGAACTTCTTCCAATCTATAGTTTAGCATGCCTGCACTACAGCACCCCGTATTTGCTTTCTCTGGGTTAATGTAAGCGTTCGTATTTATGTCTCTCGTACCTCTTCCAAAGTAGAGTTTAGTATGCTCAAAAACGGCCACCCCAACGTTGCTTTCTCTGAGTGAATGTAAGCGTTCCTGTATATGATTTTAACACTTCATTGAAAATAGAGTTTAGCAGGCCTACGAACCACCCCCCGAGAGTTACATCCTCCAAACTATAGTTTAGTAGGCATACAAACATCACTCCATAGTTGCTTTCTCTGCGTGAATGTAACCGTTCATATATATGACTTTCCTACTTCTTCCGAACTACAGTTATTATGGCCACAAACTACAACCCAAACCTTGCGTTCTGAGTGGATGTAAACCTTCTGATATTTGACTTTAACAGTTGGTGCAAATTAGCAGGCTTAGAAACCATCTCAGGAACGCTAACATTCACTCAGAGAAAGCAGGGTTGCGGTGGTGGTTTTTAGTCACACTAAACTGGAGTTTGGAGGAAGTACGAGAATAAAAGAATGCTTACATTCACTCAGAAAAAGCAAAGTTGGGGAGGTGGTTTGTAGGTGTACTATACTTTGGAAGAAGTACGAGCGTGATGCATAGGAACGCTTACATTCACGCAAACTATGGGGTGGCCTTTTGTTGGCATGCTAAACTATGTTCCAAAGTCATATATAGGAAAGCTTATAGTGAGAGAAAGCAACTCTCAGGCGGTGTTTTGTAGGTCCGGTAAATTGCATTTTGAAAGCAGTCCGAGATTCATATAAGGGAAAGCCTATATCCACTCAGAGAAAGCAATGTTGGGCTGGTGGTTTGTAGGCATACTAAACTGTATTTTGGAACTCGTATGTATGACTCTCACACTTGATCCAAATTAGAGTTCACCAGGCCTATAAACCACATCCTGAAAGTTGCTTTCTCTAGGTGAATGTAAGCTTTCCTATATAAAACTCTCGAACTTCTTCCAAACTACAGTTTAGCATGCCAACAATACACCACCGGATCGTTGCTTTCTCTGAGTGAACATAAGCATTCCCTTATATGAATCTCTTTTTCCAAAATAGAATTTAGCAGACCTACAAACCAGTCCCCGATGGTTGATTTCGCTATGTGACTGTAATTTTCCCTAGATATGACTCTCGAATTTCCTCCAAACTATAGATTAGCACGCGTACATACGGTACCCAACAGTTGCTTTCTCTGCGTGAATGTAACCGTTCATATATATGACTTTCCTACTTTTTCCGAACTACAGTTATTATGGCCACAAACCACAACCCAAACGTTGCGTTCTGAGTGGATGTAAACCTTCCCATGTTTGACTTTAACAATCGGTGCAAATTAGTTTAGCAGGCTTAGAAACCATCTCCCGAGAGTTGCTTTCTCTAGGTGACTGTAAGCTTTCCTATATAAGACTCTCGAACTTCTTAGAAGTTTTGTGGGCAGTTTAGCATGCCCACAAAACATCACCCCATAGTTTCTTTCTCTGCATGAATGTAACCGTTTGTAACTATGATTCTGGTACTTATTTCAAAACACAATTTAGCAGACCTAAAAATCACACGCAGAGAGTTTCTTTCTCTAAGTGACAGCTTTCGAACTTCTTCCAAAATACAGTTTAGAATGCCTAAAAACACGAACCCATAGTGGCTTTCAGTGCCTGAATGTAAGCGGTTCTATATGTGATTCTTTTGCTTCTTCCAAATTACAGGTTAGTATACCTACAAACCACCACCCCAACGTTGCTTTCTCTGAGTGAATGTAAGCGTTCCTGTATATGATTCTAACACTTCATTGAAAATAGAGTTTAGCAGGCCTACGAACCACCCCCAGAGAGTTGCTTTCTCTAAATGACTGTAAGCTTCCCAGATATGACTCTCGAACATCCTCCAAACTATAGTTTAGTAGGCATACAAACATCACTCCATAGTTGCTTTCTCTGCATGAATGTAAGCGTTCCTATATATGATTCTCGTACTTCCTCCAAACTAGAGTTTAGTATGCCTACAAAACACAACCCCATCCTTGATTTCTCTGAGTCAATGTACGTGGTCCCCAATATGACTCTCCCCCTTCTTCCAAAGTAGAGTTTTGCAGGCCTACCATCCATCCCCCGTAAATTGGTTTCTATAAATGAGTGTACGCTTTCCTATATAACTTCTTCCAAACTAGAGATTAGCATGGGTGCAAAAAATCCACCGCATAATTGCTTTCTCTGCATGAATGTAAGCATTCCCATATATCATTCTCCTACTTCTTCCAAACTAGAGTTTAGTATGCCTACAAACCACCACACCATCGTTGCTTTCTCTGAGTGAATGTAACCCTTTCCATATATGATGCTCAGTCTTAAACCACAATAGAGTTTAGCACGCCTACATTCCACAACCAGAGATTTGCTTTCTCTAAGTGACTCTAAGCTTTCTTATATGTGATTCTCAAACTTCGTCCAAACTAGATTTTAGCATGCCTACAATACACCACCCCACAGATGCTTTCTCTGCATGAATGTAAGCGTTCTTTATATGACACTGGTACTTCTTTCAAAATACAATTTAGCAGACCTAAAAATCCACCGCCAAGAGTTGCTTTCTCTAAGTGACTGTCTGCTTTTGAACTTCTTCCAAATTATATATTAGCATGCCTACAAAACACCACCCCATAGTTGCTTTCTCTGCGTCCATATAAGCGTTCATATATATGACTCTCGTACTTCTTCCAAACTGCAGTTTAGTATACCTAAAAACCGCCACTCCAACTTACCTTTCTCTGAGTGAATGAAGCATATCCATGTATGCCTCTTTCACTTCATCCAAATTAGAGTTTAGCGGCCTACAAACCACCTCCTGTGAGTTGCTTTCTCTAGGTGACTGTAAACTTTCCTATATAAGACTCTCGAACTTCTTCCAAACTACAGTTTGGCATGCCAACAATACAGCGCCCCATCATTGATTTCTCTGAGTGAACATAAGCGTTCCCATATATGACTCTCACTCTTTTTCCAAAATAGAATTTAGCAGACCTACACACCAGCCCAAGATGGTTCCTTTCTCTAAGTGACTCTAATTTTCCCCAGATATGACTCTCGAACTTCCTCCAAACTACAGATTATGATGATTACATACACCACCCCACAATTGCTTTCTCTGCGTGAATGTAACCGTTCATATATGACTCTCCTACTTCTTCGAACTACAGTTGTTATTCCTACAAACCACCACGACAAAGTTCTTTCTCTGAGTGAATGCAAGCGTTCTCACACTTCATCCAAATTACAGTTTAGCAGACCTACCAACAAACTACAGAGAGTTGTTTTCTCTGTGTCAGTGTAATCTTTCCTATATAAGGCTCTCGAACTTCTTCCAAACCACAGTTTAGCATGCCAACAAAATACGACCCCAGAGTTGCTTTCTCTGCGTGAATGTAAGCATTCGTATATATGACTCTCCTACTTCCTCCAAAATACAGTTTAGAATGCTTACAAACCACCACCCAAACGTTGCGTTCTCTGAGTGAATGTAAGCGTTCCCATGTTTGACTCTCACAATTGATGCAAATTAGAGTTTAGCATGCTTAGAAACAATCTGCCGAGAGTTACTTTCTCTAGGTGACTGTAAGCTTTCTTATATAAGACTCGCGAACTTCTTCCAAACTACAGTTTAGCATGCCAACGAAACACTGCCCCATCGTTGATTTCTCTGAGTGAACATAAGCGTTCCCACATATGACTTTCTCTCTTCTTCCAAAATAGAATTTAGCAGATCTACAAAACGGCCCCCGATGGTTGCTTTCTCTAAGTGACTGCAATTTTCCCCAGATAAGACTCCCGAACTTCCTCCAAAGTATACATTAACATGCGTACATACGCCACCCATCAGTTGCTTTCTCTGCGTGAATGTAACCGTTCATATATATGACTCTCCTACTTCTTCCAAACTACAGTTATGATGCCTACAAATCACCACCCAAACGTTGTGTTCTCTGAGTGAATGTAAGCGTTCCCATGTTTGACTCTCACAATTGCTGCTAATTAGTGTTTACAGGCTTGCAAAGCTGTCCCGAGTGTTGCTTTCTCTAGGTGACTCTAAGTTATCCTATATAACACTCTCGAACTCCTTCCAAACTGCAGTTTAGCATGCCAACAACACATCACCCCATAGTTTCTTTCTCTGCATGAATGTAAGCGTTTGTCTATATGACTCTGGTACGTCTTTCAAAATACAATTTAGCAGACCTAAAAATCACCCGCCAAGAGTTGCTTTCTGTAAATGACTGTCAGCTTTCGAACTTCTTCCAATCTATAGTTTAGCATGCCTGCACTACAGCACCCGGTATTTGCTTTCTCTGTGTTAATGTAAGCGTTCCTGTATATGTCTCTCGTACCTCTTCCAAAGTAGAGTTCAGTATGCTCAAAAACGGCCACCCCAACGTTGCTTTCTCTGAGTGAATGTAAGCGTTCCTGTATATGATTCTAACACTTCATTGAAAATAGAGTTTAGCAGGCCTAGGAACCACCCCCCCAAGAGTTGCTTTCTCTAAATGACTGTAAACTTCCCAGATATGACTCTCGAACATCCCCCAAACTATAGTTTAGTAGGCATACAAACATCACTCCATAGTTGCTTTCTCTGCATGAATGTAAGCGTTCCTATATATGATTCTCGTACTTCTTCCAAACTAGAGTTTAGTATGCCTACAAACCACAACCCCATCGTTGATTTCTCTGAGTGAATGTACGCAGTCCCCAATATGACTCTCCCCCTTCTTCCAAAGTAGAGTTTTGCAGGCCTACAAACCATCCCCCGAAAGTTGCTTTCTATAAATGACGGTACGTTTTCCTATATATTACTCTTTAACTTCTTGCAAAATAGAGATTAGCATGGCTACAAAAAATCCACCCCATAATTGCTTTCTCTGCATGAATGTAAGTGTTCCCATATATCATTCTCCTACTTCTTCCAAACTAGAGTTTAGTATGCCTACAAACCACCACATCATCGTAGCTTTCTCTGAGTGAATGTAAGCCTTCCCATATATGACTCTCACTCTGAAACCAAAATAGAGTTTAGCACGCCTACATTCCACACCAGAGATTTGCTTTCTCTAAGTGACTCTAAGCTTTCTTATATGTGATTCTCAAACTTCGTCCAAACTAGAGTTTAGCATGCCTAGAAAACACCACCCCACAGTTGCTTTCTCTGCATGAATGTAAGCGTTTGTATATATGACTCTGGTACTTCTTTCAAAATACAATTTAGCAGACCAAAAAATGAACCACCGAGAGTTGCTTTCTCTAAGTGACTGTCTGCTTTCGAACTTCTTCCAAATTATATTTTAGCATGCCTACAAAACACCACCCCATAGTTACTTTCTCTGCATCAATATAAGCGTTCATATATATGCCTCTCTCACTTCATCTAAATTAGAGTTTAGCAGGCCTACAAACCACACCCCGTGAGTTGCTTTCTCTAGGTGACTGTAAACTTTCCTATATAAGAATCTCCAACTTCTTTCAAACTACACCATGCCAACAAAACACCACACCGTGGTTGCTTTCTCTGAGTGAACATAAGCGTTCCCATATATGACTCACACTCTGTTTCCAAAATAGAATTTAGCAGATCTACAAACCAGCCCAAGATGGTTCCTTTCTCTAAGTGACTGTAATTTTCCCCAGATATGACTCTCGCACTTCCTCCAAACTACAGATTAACATGCATACCTGCGCCACCCCACAGTTGCTTTCTCTGCGTGAATGTAACCGTTCATATATATGACTCTCCTACTTCTTCCCAACTACAGTTATTATGCCTTCAAACCATCACGATAATGTTTCTTTCTCTGAGTGAATGAATGCAAGCGTTCTCACATTTCATCCAAATTAGAGTTTAGCAGGCCTACCAATAAACTTCCGAGAGTTGTTTTCTCTGTGTCACTGTAATCTTTCCTATATAAGACGCTCGAACTTCTTCCAAACCACAGTTTAGCATGCCAACAAAATACGACCCCAGAGTGGCTTTCTCTGCCTGAATGTAAGCGTTCAGATATATGACTCTCGTACTTCCTCCAAAATACAGTTTAGAATGCCTACAAACCACCACCCAAACGTTGCGTTCTCTGAATGAATGAAAGCATTCCCATGTTTGACTCTCACAATTGATGCAAAGTAGAGTTTAGCAGGCCAAGAAAGGATCTCCCGAGAGTTGCTTTCTCTAGGTGACTGTAAGCTTTCCTAAATAAGACTCTCCAACTTCTTCCAAACTACAGGTTAACATGCCCACAAAACATCACCCCATAGTTTTTTCTTTGCATGAATGTAAGCATTAGTATATATGACTCTGGTACTTCTTTCAAAATACAATTTAGCAGACCTAAAAATCACCCACCAAGAGTTGCTTTCTCTAAGTGACTGTTCAGGTTTAGAACTTCTTCCAAACTATAGCATGCTTACAAAACACCACCCCGTAGTTGCTTTCTCTGTGTGAATGTAAGCGTTCCCAAATATCATTCTCGTACTTCTTCCAAACTATTTAGTATGCCTACAAAAACCAGCCCAATGTTGTTTCTCTGAGGGAATGTAAGCGGTCCCATGTTTGACTCTCACACTTCATCCAAATTAGAGTTTAGCATGTGTACAAACAATCTCCCGAGAGTTGCTTTCCCTAGGTGATGGTAATCATTCCTGTATAAGGTTCTCCAACTTCTTCCAAACTGCAGTTTAGCATGCCTACAAAACCTGACGCTATAAGTGCTTTCTCTGCGTGAATGTAAGTGTTCCTATATAGGACTCTCATACTTCTTCCAAACTACAGTTTAGTATGCCCTACAAACCACCACCCAAACGTTGTTTTCTCTGAGTGAATGTAAGCGTTCCCATATATGACTCTCACACTTCAACCAAAATAGAGTTTAGCAGGCCTACATTCCACACCCAGAGAGTTGTTTTCTCTACGTGACTGTAAACTTTCCTATATATGACTCTCAAACTTCGTCCAAACTAGAGTTTTGCAAGCCTACAAAACACCACCCCATAGTTGTTTTCGGTGCCGGAATGTAAGCGGCTCTACATGTGATTCTCTTGCTTCTTCCAAATTACAGGTTAGTATGCCTAGGAACCACAACCACGACGTTGCTTTCACTGAGTTCCCATATATTATTCTAACACTTCATTGAAAATAGAGTTTAGCAGGCCTACGAAACACCCCCCGAGAGTTGCTTTCTCTAAGTGACTGTAAGCTTCCCAGATATGACTCTCGAACTTCCTCCAAACTATATTTTAGTAGGCATACAAACATCACTCCATAGTTGCTTTCTCTGCGTGAAGGTAAGCGTTCCTATATACGATTCTCGTACTTCTTCCAAACTAGAGTTGACTATGCCTACAAATCACAATCCCATCGTTGATTTCTCTGAGTGAATGCACGCGGTCCCCAATATGACTCTCCCCCTTCTTCCAAACTGGAGTTTTGCAGGTGTACAAAACATCCCCCGAGAGTTGGTTTCTATGACTGTAACCTTTCCTATATATTACTCCTTAACTTCTTCCAAACTAGAGATTAGCATGGCTACAAAAACGCCACCCCATAATTGCTTTCTCTACGTGAATGTAAGCGTTCCCATATATCATTCTCCCACTTCTTCCAAACTAGAGTTTAGTATGCCTACAAACCACCACGTCGTCGTTGCTTTCTCTGAGGGAATGTAAGCCTTCCCATATATGACTCTCACTCTTAAACCAAAATAGAGTTTAGCAGGCCTACTTTCCACACCCAGAGATTTGCTTTCTCTAAGTGACTGTAAGCTTTCTTATATGTGATTCTCAAACTTAGTCCAAACTAGAGTTTAGCATGCCTATAAAACACCACCCCATAGTTACTTTCAGTGCGTCAAAATGTATGTGTTCCTATATGTGATTCTCGTGCTTCTTCCAAACTGCAGTTTAGTAAGCCTACAAACAACCCCATCGTTGCTTTCTCTGAGGGAATGTAAGCGTTCTCATATATGACTCTCACACTTCAACCAAAACAGGGTTTTGCAGGCCTACAAACCACCCGCCAAGACTTGCTTTTTCAAAGTGGCTGTTACCTTTCCTATATAGGACTCTGGAACTTCTCCCAAGCTAGACTTTAACATGTCTACCTGACACTACTCCGTAGTTGCTCTCGCTGTGTGAATGTAAGCGTTCCTATATATGAGTCTTGTACTTCTTCCTAACTAGCATCTGGCATGCCAAAATAACACTCCCCCATAGTTGCTTTCTTTGAGTCAATGTAAACATTCCTATATATGTCTCTCGCACTTCTTCCAAACTTGAGTTATGTCTACAAACCAATCCCCGACAGCTGTTTTCTCTGAACGAATTTAAGCGTTCCTATATAGGACTATGGCACTTCCTCCAAACTAGAGTTTAGCAAGCCTACACTCCACCCCCGTTCGTTGCTTTCTCTAAGTTACTGTAAGCTTTCCTATACATGGCTCTCGAAATTTTCCAAACTAGAGTTAGCATGCCTACTATACACCTACACATAATTGCTTTGTCTGAGTGAATATAAGCCTTCCTATATATGACTGTCGCACTTTTTCCAAATTAGAGTGTAGCCAGCCTGGAAAGCACCCCTTATAGTTGCTTTCATTGAGTGAATGTTAACATTCCTATGTATGACTCTCGCAACTTTTCCAATCTAAGATTTTAGCAATGCTACAAATCCCCCGCCGAGAGTTCCTATACATAACTGTCCTCTTTTTCCAAGCTAGAGTTTAGGAAGCCTAGAAACCGTCCCCCCGTAGACGTTTTATGTGAATGTAAGCGTTCCTATATATGACTCTCGCCTTCCTCCAAACTAGAGCTTAGCAAGCCTACAAACCAACTCCCTATAATTGCTTTCTCTGAATGAA
The DNA here is from genome assembly GCF_041146395.1 of Eulemur rufifrons. Classification (NCBI taxonomy): domain Eukaryota; kingdom Metazoa; phylum Chordata; class Mammalia; order Primates; family Lemuridae; genus Eulemur; species Eulemur rufifrons. The sequence goes on along the minus strand of NC_090994.1, from coordinate 27,202,143 downwards.
TGATATCGTTCCTATATAAGACTCTCGAACTTCTTCCAAACCAGAGTTTAACAAGCCAAAAAAGCACCCCCCATAGATGCTTCCTCTAACTCAAAGCTAATATTCCTATATATGATTCAGCTTCTTCATCCAAACTAGAGTAAGGCAAGCCTACAAATCACACACCAATAGTTGCTTTCTATCAGTAAATGTAAGCATCCCTATATATGACTATAGCAATTCTTCCAAACTGGAGTTTAGCAAGCCTCCAGACCCCCGGACCCCACTCCATAGTACCCTGGGCATTGGCGCCTGCCTGTCATGCAGGACATAGGGGCGGACCCTCATCTCAGACACGGCATTGGTGGATTGTAGGCTTTTTTAAGTTTTTGAATTGAAGAAGTCTGAGAATTGGAATTGGGTTTAGGGTAAGGTTAGGTGTTAGGGACTAGGATTAGGTTTAGGGGTTAGGGTTTTAGGTTAGAATTAGGGTTAGGATTACTGTTAGGGTTAGAGATTAGGATTATGTTTAGTGGTTGGGTTTAGGTTTAGGGTGAGAGGCAAGAGTAAGGGTCAGGGATTAGGGTTACTGTTAGGAGTTAGATTCAGGGCTTACTAAGGGTTTGGTTTAGAGATAGGGTTAGGGCTTACGTTTAACGGTGTGTGTTAGGGCACGGGCCCTGTCTAATGTACGGGGCACTGTGGGTGTGGAGCAAGGCTGGGTCCCCACTTCATCGTACCCTGGGTGTTGGGCTTCAACTGTCACGCAGGACAAAGGCAGAGGCTCATCTCACGCATGGTTAGGATTAAGGTTTAAGTTTAGGGTCAGGGTTGAGGGTTAGGGTGAGGGTTAACAGTTAGAGTTAGGGTAAGGGGGTTAGGGATAGGGTTAGGGTTAAGGGTTAGGTTTATGGTTCAGGTTTAAGGTTAGCATTAGAGGGTAGGGTTTGTGTAACTGTAGATCAGTGTTGGGTTTATATCTCTAGGCATTAGGGTAAAGGTTAGGGTTAGGGTTAAGAGTTAGGGTTATGTTTAAAGGTTAGGATTGGGATTAGGCTTAAGGGTTAAGGTTAAGGTTATGGGTTATGACTAAGGATCAAAGGTTAGGGTTATTTTTAGGCGTAGGGTTAGGGTAAGGGGTTAGAGTTAGTGTTAGTGTTGTTGGTCGGGTTAAGGTTAGGGTTGGCGTTTCAGAATTAGGGATTAGGTGTTATGTTTATAGCTAGGAGTTAGGGTTAGAATTGCGGTATAGTGCTTGTTCTCAGGGTGTCATGCATTAACGTTAAGATAAGGGGTTAAAGTTAGGGTTACGGTGAGCTTTACCTGTTAAGGTGAGCAGTAGGATCAGGGTTAGGTGTTATGTTCAGGGTGAGGGTTATTTGTTAGGGGTAGTGTTTACACTTAGCATATGGGCCCTGTCTGCACTGGGAGGTGGACGGGGTTTAGGGGGATGGAATTGTCCCCGGGAACCCACTCTATCGTACGCTGGGTATGGGCTCCTGGGTTTCATGCAGGACACAGTGGCAGAGCCCCCTTTTACTCATGGCATGGGAGGATTGTAGGCTTTCTAAACTCTGAGAAAGCAAGAAGTCTGAGAATTAGATTTAGGGGTAGGATTATGGTAATGTTTAGGGATGAAGATTAGTGTCAGGGTGGTGTCTTGGGTTAGGGGTTGGGGTTAAAGGTTAGTGTTAGGTTTAACAGTTACAGTTAGGTTTATGGTTAAGTTTCAGGGTTAGGGTTAAGGTTTGGGTTTAGCGTTTGGCACAGGGGAAGACTTCAATGTTAGCTTTATGGTTAAAGATTAGGATTAGTGTTAGTGTGAGGGTTAATGGTAAGGGTCAAGATTAATGGTTCAGGTTGGGGTTAGGCTTCGGTTTAGGGTTAGGGGTTAGGGTTAGGCTTAGGGTTAAGGGATAGGATTAGGGTTAAGTGTTGGGCTTAGGGTTAGGGTTTAGTGTTAGGGTTATCGTTAAGGATTAGGGTTAGGGTCAGGATTAAATGTTTGGGTGCGGGTAATGGTTAGGGTCAGGGTTAAGGTTTACGGATAGGGTTAGTGTTAAGGGTTACGGGTAGGTTTAGGGTTCAGGGTTAGAGTTAGCATTAGGGCTTAAGGTTAGGATTAGGTGGTAGGTTACATTTAGGTTTAGATGTAGGCGTTAGAGTAAGGGTTAAGAGATAGGGTTAGGTTTAATGCTTAGGATTAGGGTTAGGGTTTTGGGTTAAAGTAAGTGTTAGGGGTTAGGTTTAAGGATCAAAGGTTAGGGTTATGTTTAGTTGTAGGGTTAGGGATAAGGGATAAGATTGGCGTAAGGGTTTTCCTTACTTTTATGGTTAAGGGTCACGCTTAGATTAAAGGTTAAGTTTAGTGTTAAGGGTTATGGTGAGGGTTAACGGTTACGGTAAAGGTTAAGCGTTAGTGTTAGGGATTAGCGATTAGGGTTTTTGGTAAGTGTTAGGGTTAGGAGTTAGTGTTTTATGAAGGGGTATGGTTAGAATTAGGATTGGGGTTAGTGTTAGGGTTAGGTTTAGGGGTTAGGTTTGGGGTAAAAGGATAGGATTAGGGTTAAGGGTTGGGCTCAGATTTAGGGTTAAAGTTTAGTGTTCGGGTTAATGTTTAGTGTTATGGTCCAGTTTAAGTGTTAGGGTGAGGGTTAACGGTTAGGATTAGGCTTAGAGGTTGGGGATATAGTGAGGGTTCAGTGTTAAGGTTAGGTTTAGGGTTCAGGGTTAGGGTTAGCTTTAGGGGTTATGGTTAGGGTTAGGTGTTAGGTTAGTGTCAGGGTTAGGTCTAGTCGTGAGGGTAAGGTTTAGGGTTAGCTTTAAGAGCTAGGGTTAGGTTTAATGGTTAGGATTAGGATTAAGGTTAAAGGTTAGGGTAAGGCTTAGGGGTTAGGGTGAAGGGTTAAGGGTTTTTGTTAGGCATAGCGTTGGGGTTAGAAGTAAGGGTTACTGTCAGTGTTAGGGTTGTAGGCAGGGTTACGGTTAGGGTTAGCGGTTTAGAATTAGGGTTAGGGATTAGGTGTTCCAGTGATGAATAGGAGATAGGGTGAGAATTAGTGGATAGGGGTTGTTCTCAGGGAATGGGTTATGCACTAACGTTAGGATAAGAGGTTAAAGTTAGGCTCACGGTCAGTTTTACGTGTTAAGGGGAGAAATAGGAACAGGGTTGGGTGTTATGTTCAGGGTGAGGGATATCTGTTACAGGTATTGTTTATGCTTAGCGCACGGGCCCTGTCTGCATTAGGCGGGGGAGGAGGTTCGGGGGCTGGGATTGTCACCAGGATCCCACTGTATCGTCCTCTGGGTATGGGCCCGTGGGTTTCATGCAGGACACCGTGGTAGAGCCTCCTTTCACGCATGGCATGGGAGGATTGCAGGCTTTCTAAACTCTAAGAAAGCAAGAAGTCTGAGAATTAGATTTAGGGTTAGGATTATGGTTAGGGTGAAGGATGAAGTTTAGTGTTAGGGTGAGGGCTTAGGGTTAGTGATTAGGGTTAGGGTTAAAGGTTACTCTTAGGTTTAACAGTTACAGTTCGGTTTAGGGTTGAGGTTTACGGTTAGGGTTAAGATGAGGGGTTAGGGTTTGGTATAGGGTTAGGGTTAGGTACAGGGTTAGGGTTAAGTGTTAGAATTAGGGTTGAAGATTAGGATTAGGGTTAGGATTAAAGGTTAGCGTGAGAGTTAACGGTTAGGGTTAAGGTTAAGAGTTAGTGTTAGGGTTTAGGTTTAGGGTTAAGGGTTAGGGTTAGTTTTAGGGTTCGAGTTATGTGTTAGGGTTTGTGTTAGAGGTTAGGGTTTGGTTTACTGTTCAGGGTTAGGGTTACGTTTAGGGGTTAGCATTAGGGTTAAGGATTAGGTTTAGGGTAAGGGTTTAGAGTTAGTGTTCGTCTTTAGGCTCGGGGCTTAGGTTCAGGGTCAGGGGTTAGAGTTGGTGGTAGGGCTTAGATTTAGCGGTCAGTTTAAGGGCACAGGAGCTGTTTAATCTATGGTGAGAGGGGTCTGTTCGGAGTCACCACAAAGCACATCATTCCCTGGGCCCTGGGACAAGACCTACATGCAGGACTCAGGCGGAGCCTCATCTCACACATGGCATGGCTGTATTTTAGGCTTGCTTCACTCTGGGAATGGAAGTAGTGTGAGAATTAGGGTTAGGGTTGGGGTTAGGGGTTGCAAGTTAGGGGTTAGGTTTTGACTCAGGGTTAGGTGGTAGGGATTAGTGGTTAGGGTTAGAGTTAGTGTTACGGGTTAAGTGTTAAGTCTGCTTTAGGGGGCCATGGTAAGTTTTAGGTTTGGAGTTAGCGTTAGGGTTAGGGTTTAGGGTTAAGGGATAGGGTTAGGGTTAAGGGTTAGGCTTAGGTTTCGGGTTCAGGTTTAGGGTTAGGGTCAGGGTTAAGGGTTAGGGTGAGGGTGAAGAGTTAGGGTTAGGGTTACGGGATTAGGGATAGGTTTAGGGTTAAGGGTCAGGTGTATGGTTCAGGTTTAAGGTTAGCATTAGGGGGTTAGCGTTAGTGTTACCTGTAGGTCAGTGTTGGGGTTAGATCTCTAGGCATTAGGGTAAAGGTTAGGGTTAGGGTTAATTGTTAGGGTTATGTTTAATGGTTAGGATTGGGATTAGGGTTAAGGGTTAGGGTTAAGGTTAGGGGTTATGACTAAGGATCAACGGTTAGTGTTATTTTTGGGCATAGGTTTAGCATAAGCGGTTAGGGTTAGCGTTAGTGTTGTTCGTAGCGTTAAGGTTAGGGTTGGCGTTTCACAATTAGGGATTAGGTGTTATGGTTATGGCTAGGAGTTAGGGTTAGAATTACGGTATAGGGCTTGTTCTAGGGTGTCATGCATTTACCTTAAGATAAGGGGTTAAAGTTAGGGTTACGGTGAGCTTTACCTGTTAAGGTGAGCAGTAGGATCAGGGTTAGGTGTTATGTTCTGGGTTAGGGTTATGGGTGAGGGGTAGGGTTTATCCTTAGGGCACGGGCCCTGTATGCACTAGGAGGCGAAGTTAGGGATCTGTGATGGTCGCTGGGAACCCACTCTATCGTACGCAGTGTATGGGCCTCTGGGTTTCATGCAGGACACTGTGGCAGAGCCGGCTTTCATGCATGGCTTAGTAGGATTGTAGGCTTTCAAAACTCTGAGAAAGCAAGGAGTCTGAGAATTAGATTTTGGGTTAGGATTACGGCACGGTTTAGGGATGAAGATTAGTGTTAGGGAGAGGGCTTAGGGTTAGGGGTTAGGGTTAGGTTTAGGGTTGTTGGTAGGGTGAAGGTTAGGGTTGACGTTTTAGAATTAGGGATGAGGTATTACGGTTATGACTATGGTTTAGGATTAGAATTATAGGATAGGGCTTCTTCTCAAGGTGTTATGCATTCACGTTAAGTTAAGGGGCTAAGTTAGGGTTACGGAGAGGTTTATGTTTTAAGCTGAGCAATAGGATCAGGGCTAGGTATTATGTTCAGGGTGAGGGTTATCTGTTAGGGGTAGTGTTTATACTTAGCGTACGGGCTCTGTCTGCACTGGGCGGGGGGCGGGGGTTAGGGGGATGGGATTGTCGCCGAGAACCCACTCTATCGTACGCTGGTTATGGGCTCCTGGGTTTCATGCAGGACACAGTGGCAGAGCCCCCTTTTACTCATGGCATGGGAGGATTGTAGGCTTTCTAAACTCTGAGAAAGCAAGAAGTCTGAGAATTAGATTTAGGGGTAGGATTATGGTAATGTTTAGGGATGAAGATTAGTGTCAGGGTGGGGTCTTAGGTTAGGGGTTGGGGTTAAAAGTTAGTGTTAGGTTTAACAGTTACAGTTAGGTTTACGGTTAAGTTTCAGGGTTAGGGTTAAGGTTTGGGTTTAGCGTTTGGCACAGGGGTAGGCTTCAGTGTTAGCTTTATGGTTAAAGATTAGGATTAGTGTTAGTGTGAGGATTAATGGTAAGGGTCAAGATTAATGGTTCAGGTTGGGGTTAGGCTTAGGTTTAGGGTTAGGTGTTAGGGTTAGGCTTAGGGTTAAGGGATAGGATTAGGGTTAAGTGTTGGGCTTAGGGTTAGTGTTTAGTGTTAGGGTTATCATTAAGGATTAGGGTTAGGGTCAGGGTTAAATGTTTGGGTGCGGGTAATGGTTAGGGTCAGGGTTAAGGTTTACGGATAGGGTTAGTGTTAAGGGTTACGGGTAGGTTTAGGGTTCAGGGTTAGAATTAGCGTTAGGGCTTAAGGTTAGGATTAGGTGGTAGGTTACATTTAGGGTTAGATCTAGGCGTTAGAGTAAGGATTAAGAGATAGGGTTAGGTTTAATGCTTTGGATTAGGGTTAGGGTTTGGGGTAAAAGTAAGTGTTAGGGAAAAGGTTTAAGTATCAAAGGTTAGGGTTATGTTTAGCTGTAGTGTTAAGGTTAGGGATAAGGGATAAGATTGGCATAAGGGTTTTCCTTACTGTTAGGGTTAAGGGTTACGCTTAGATTAAAGGTTAAGGTTAGGGTCAGTGTTAAGGGTTAGGGTGAGTGTTAACGGTTACGGTAAAGGTTAAGCGTTAGTGTTAGGGATTAGCGATTAGGGTATTTGGTAAGTGTTAGGGTTAGGAGTTAGTGTTTTATGAAGGGGTATGGTTAGAATTAGGATTGGGGTTAGTGTTAGGGTTAGGTTTAGGGGTTAGGTTTAGGGTAAAAGGATAGGATTAGGGTTAAGGGTTGGGCTCAGATTTAGGGTTAAAGTTTAGTGTTCGGGTTAATGTTTAGTGTTATGGTCCAGTTTAAGTGTTAGGGTGAGGGTTAACGGTTAGATTTAGGCTTAGAGGTTGGGGATATAGTGAGGGTTCAGTGTTAAGGTTAGGTTTAGGGTTCAGGGTTAGGGTTAGCTTTAGGGGTTATGGTTAGGGTTAGGTGTTAGGTTAGTGTCAGGGTTAGGTCTAGTCGTGAGGGTAAGGTTTAGGGTTAGCTTTAAGAGCTAGGGTTAGGTTTAATGGTTAGGATTAGGATTAAGGTTAAAGGTTAGGGTAAGGCTTAGGGGTTAGGGTGAAGGGTTAAGGGTTTTTGTTAGGCATAGCGTTGGGGTTAGAAGTAAGGGTTACTGTCAGTGTTAGGGTTGTAGGCAGGGTTACGGTTAGGGTTAGCGGTTTAGAATTAGGGTTAGGGATTAGGTGTTCCAGTGATGAATAGGAGATAGGGTGAGAATTAGTGGATAGGGGTTGTTCTCAGGGAATGGGTTATGCACTAACGTTAGGATAAGAGGTTAAAGTTAGGCTCACGGTCAGTTTTACGTGTTAAGGGGAGAAATAGGAACAGGGTTGGGTGTTATGTTCAGGGTGAGGGATATCTGTTACAGGTATTGTTTATGCTTAGCGCACGGGCCCTGTCTGCATTAGGCGGGGGAGGAGGTTCGGGGGCTGGGATTGTCACCAGGATCCCACTGTATCGTCCTCTGGGTATGGGCCCGTGGGTTTCATGCAGGACACCGTGGTAGAGCCTCCTTTCACGCATGGCATGGGAGGATTGCAGGCTTTCTAAACTCTAAGAAAGCAAGAAGTCTGAGAATTAGATTTAGGGTTAGGATTATGGTTAGGGTGAAGGATGAAGTTTAGTGTTAGGGTGAGGGCTTAGGGTTAGTGATTAGGGTTAGGGTTAAAGGTTACTCTTAGGTTTAACAGTTACAGTTCGGTTTAGGGTTGAGGTTTACGGTTAGGGTTAAGATGAGGGGTTAGGGTTTGGTATAGGGTTAGGGTTAGGTACAGGGTTAGGGTTAAGTGTTAGAATTAGGGTTGAAGATTAGGATTAGGGTTAGGATTAAAGGTTAGCGTGAGAGTTAACGGTTAGGGTTAAGGTTAAGAGTTAGTGTTAGGGTTTAGGTTTAGGGTTAAGGGTTAGGGTTAGTTTTAGGGTTCGAGTTATGTGTTAGGGTTTGTGTTAGAGGTTAGGGTTTGGTTTACTGTTCAGGGTTAGGGTTACGTTTAGGGGTTAGCATTAGGGTTAAGGATTAGGTTTAGGGTAAGGGTTTAGAGTTAGTGTTCGTCTTTAGGCTCGGGGCTTAGGTTCAGGGTCAGGGGTTAGAGTTGGTGGTAGGGCTTAGATTTAGCGGTCAGTTTAAGGGCACAGGAGCTGTTTAATCTATGGTGAGAGGGGTCTGTTCGGAGTCACCACAAAGCACAACATCATTCCCTGGGCCCTGGGACAAGACCTACATGCAGGACTCAGGCGGAGCCTCATCTCACACATGGCATGGCTGTATTTTAGGCTTGCTTCACTCTGGGAATGGAAGTAGTGTGAGAATTAGGGTTAGGGTTGGGGTTAGGGGTTGCAAGTTAGGGGTTAGGTTTTGACTCAGGGTTAGGTGGTAGGGATTAGTGGTTAGGGTTAGAGTTAGTGTTACGGGTTAAGTGTTAAGTCTGCTTTAGGGGGCCATGGTAAGTTTTAGGTTTGGAGTTAGCGTTAGGGTTAGGGTTTAGGGTTAAGGGATAGGGTTAGGGTTAAGGGTTAGGCTTAGGTTTCGGGTTCAGGTTTAGGGTTAGGGTCAGGGTTAAGGGTTAGGGTGAGGGTGAAGAGTTAGGGTTAGGGTTACGGGATTAGGGATAGGTTTAGGGTTAAGGGTCAGGTGTATGGTTCAGGTTTAAGGTTAGCATTAGGGGGTTAGCGTTAGTGTTACCTGTAGGTCAGTGTTGGGGTTAGATCTCTAGGCATTAGGGTAAAGGTTAGGGTTAGGGTTAATTGTTAGGGTTATGTTTAATGGTTAGGATTGGGATTAGGGTTAAGGGTTAGGGTTAAGGTTAGGGGTTATGACTAAGGATCAACGGTTAGTGTTATTTTTGGGCATAGGTTTAGCATAAGCGGTTAGGGTTAGCGTTAGTGTTGTTCGTAGCGTTAAGGTTAGGGTTGGCGTTTCACAATTAGGGATTAGGTGTTATGGTTATGGCTAGGAGTTAGGGTTAGAATTACGGTATAGGGCTTGTTCTAGGGTGTCATGCATTTACCTTAAGATAAGGGGTTAAAGTTAGGGTTACGGTGAGCTTTACCTGTTAAGGTGAGCAGTAGGATCAGGGTTAGGTGTTATGTTCTGGGTTAGGGTTATGGGTGAGGGGTAGGGTTTATCCTTAGGGCACGGGCCCTGTATGCACTAGGAGGCGAAGTTAGGGATCTGTGATGGTCGCTGGGAACCCACTCTATCGTACGCAGTGTATGGGCCTCTGGGTTTCATGCAGGACACTGTGGCAGAGCCGGCTTTCATGCATGGCTTAGTAGGATTGTAGGCTTTCAAAACTCTGAGAAAGCAAGGAGTCTGAGAATTAGATTTTGGGTTAGGATTACGGCACGGTTTAGGGATGAAGATTAGTGTTAGGGAGAGGGCTTAGGGTTAGGGGTTAGGGTTAGGTTTAGGGTTGTTGGTAGGGTGAAGGTTAGGGTTGACGTTTTAGAATTAGGGATGAGGTATTACAGTTATGACTATGGTTTAGGATTAGAATTATAGGATAGGGCTTCTTCTCAAGGTGTTATGCATTCACGTTAAGTTAAGGGGCTAAGTTAGGGTTACGGAGAGGTTTATGTTTTAAGCTGAGCAATAGGATCAGGGCTAGGTATTATGTTCAGGGTGAGGGTTATCTGTTAGGGGTAGTGTTTATACTTAGCGTACGGGCTCTGTCTGCACTGGGCGGGGGGCGGGGGTTAGGGGGATGGGATTGTCGCCGAGAACCCACTCTATCGTACGCTGGTTATGGGCTCCTGGGTTTCATGCAGGACACAGTGGCAGAGCCCCCTTTTACTCATGGCATGGGAGGATTGTAGGCTTTCTAAACTCTGAGAAAGCAAGAAGTCTGAGAATTAGATTTAGGGGTAGGATTATGGTAATGTTTAGGGATGAAGATTAGTGTCAGGGTGGGGTCTTAGGTTAGGGGTTGGGGTTAAAAGTTAGTGTTAGGTTTAACAGTTACAGTTAGGTTTACGGTTAAGTTTCAGGGTTAGGGTTAAGGTTTGGGTTTAGCGTTTGGCACAGGGGTAGGCTTCAGTGTTAGCTTTATGGTTAAAGATTAGGATTAGTGTTAGTGTGAGGATTAATGGTAAGGGTCAAGATTAATGGTTCAGGTTGGGGTTAGGCTTAGGTTTAGGGTTAGGTGTTAGGGTTAGGCTTAGGGTTAAGGGATAGGATTAGGGTTAAGTGTTGGGCTTAGGGTTAGTGTTTAGTGTTAGGGTTATCATTAAGGATTAGGGTTAGGGTCAGGGTTAAATGTTTGGGTGCGGGTAATGGTTAGGGTCAGGGTTAAGGTTTACGGATAGGGTTAGTGTTAAGGGTTACGGGTAGGTTTAGGGTTCAGGGTTAGAATTAGCGTTAGGGCTTAAGGTTAGGATTAGGTGGTAGGTTACATTTAGGGTTAGATCTAGGCGTTAGAGTAAGGATTAAGAGATAGGGTTAGGTTTAATGCTTTGGATTAGGGTTAGGGTTTGGGGTAAAAGTAAGTGTTAGGGAAAAGGTTTAAGTATCAAAGGTTAGGGTTATGTTTAGCTGTAGTGTTAAGGTTAGGGATAAGGGATAAGATTGGCATAAGGGTTTTCCTTACTGTTAGGGTTAAGGGTTACGCTTAGATTAAAGGTTAAGGTTAGGGTCAGTGTTAAGGGTTAGGGTGAGTGTTAACGGTTACGGTAAAGGTTAAGCGTTAGTGTTAGGGATTAGCGATTAGGGTATTTGGTAAGTGTTAGGGTTAGGAGTTAGTGTTTTATGAAGGGGTATGGTTAGAATTAGGATTGGGGTTAGTGTTAGGGTTAGGTTTAGGGGTTAGGTTTAGGGTAAAAGGATAGGATTAGGGTTAAGGGTTGGGCTCAGATTTAGGGTTAAAGTTTAGTGTTCGGGTTAATGTTTAGTGTTATGGTCCAGTTTAAGTGTTAGGGTGAGGGTTAACGGTTAGATTTAGGCTTAGAGGTTGGGGATATAGTGAGGGTTCAGTGTTAAGGTTAGGTTTAGGGTTCAGGGTTAGGGTTAGCTTTAGGGGTTATGGTTAGGGTTAGGTGTTAGGTTAGTGTCAGGGTTAGGTCTAGTCGTGAGGGTAAGGTTTAGGGTTAGCTTTAAGAGCTAGGGTTAGGTTTAATGGTTAGGATTAGGATTAAGGTTAAAGGTTAGGGTAAGGCTTAGGGGTTAGGGTGAAGGGTTAAGGGTTTTTGTTAGGCATAGCGTTGGGGTTAGAAGTAAGGGTTACTGTCAGTGTTAGGGTTGTAGGCAGGGTTACGGTTAGGGTTAGCGGTTTAGAATTAGGGTTAGGGATTAGGTGTTCCAGTGATGAATAGGAGATAGGGTGAGAATTAGTGGATAGGGGTTGTTCTCAGGGAATGGGTTATGCACTAACGTTAGGATAAGAGGTTAAAGTTAGGCTCACGGTCAGTTTTACGTGTTAAGGGGAGAAATAGGAACAGGGTTGGGTGTTATGTTCAGGGTGAGGGATATCTGTTACAGGTATTGTTTATGCTTAGCGCACGGGCCCTGTCTGCATTAGGCGGGGGAGGAGGTTCGGGGGCTGGGATTGTCACCAGGATCCCACTGTATCGTCCTCTGGGTATGGGCCCGTGGGTTTCATGCAGGACACCGTGGTAGAGCCTCCTTTCACGCATGGCATGGGAGGATTGCAGGCTTTCTAAACTCTAAGAAAGCAAGAAGTCTGAGAATTAGATTTAGGGTTAGGATTATGGTTAGGGTGAAGGATGAAGTTTAGTGTTAGGGTGAGGGCTTAGGGTTAGTGATTAGGGTTAGGGTTAAAGGTTACTCTTAGGTTTAACAGTTACAGTTCGGTTTAGGGTTGAGGTTTACGGTTAGGGTTAAGATGAGGGGTTAGGGTTTGGTATAGGGTTAGGGTTAGGTACAGGGTTAGGGTTAAGTGTTAGAATTAGGGTTGAAGATTAGGATTAGGGTTAGGATTAAAGGTTAGCGTGAGAGTTAACGGTTAGGGTTAAGGTTAAGAGTTAGTGTTAGGGTTTAGGTTTAGGGTTAAGGGTTAGGGTTAGTTTTAGGGTTCGAGTTATGTGTTAGGGTTTGTGTTAGAGGTTAGGGTTTGGTTTACTGTTCAGGGTTAGGGTTACGTTTAGGGGTTAGCATTAGGGTTAAGGATTAGGTTTAGGGTAAGGGTTTAGAGTTAGTGTTCGTCTTTAGGCTCGGGGCTTAGGTTCAGGGTCAGGGGTTAGAGTTGGTGGTAGGGCTTAGATTTAGCGGTCAGTTTAAGGGCACAGGAGCTGTTTAATCTATGGTGAGAGGGGTCTGTTCGGAGTCACCACAAAGCACAACATCATTCCCTGGGCCCTGGGACAAGACCTACATGCAGGACTCAGGCGGAGCCTCATCTCACACATGGCATGGCTGTATTTTAGGCTTGCTTCACTCTGGGAATGGAAGTAGTGTGAGAATTAGGGTTAGGGTTGGGGTTAGGGGTTGCAAGTTAGGGGTTAGGTTTTGACTCAGGGTTAGGTGGTAGGGATTAGTGGTTAGGGTTAGAGTTAGTGTTACGGGTTAAGTGTTAAGTCTGCTTTAGGGGGCCATGGTAAGTTTTAGGTTTGGAGTTAGCGTTAGGGTTAGGGTTTAGGGTTAAGGGATAGGGTTAGGGTTAAGGGTTAGGCTTAGGTTTCGGGTTCAGGTTTAGGGTTAGGGTCAGGGTTAAGGGTTAGGGTGAGGGTGAAGAGTTAGGGTTAGGGTTACGGGATTAGGGATAGGTTTAGGGTTAAGGGTCAGGTGTATGGTTCAGGTTTAAGGTTAGCATTAGGGGGTTAGCGTTAGTGTTACCTGTAGGTCAGTGTTGGGGTTAGATCTCTAGGCATTAGGGTAAAGGTTAGGGTTAGGGTTAATTGTTAGGGTTATGTTTAATGGTTAGGATTGGGATTAGGGTTAAGGGTTAGGGTTAAGGTTAGGGGTTATGACTAAGGATCAACGGTTAGGGTTATTTTTGGGCATAGGTTTAGCATAAGCGGTTAGGGTTAGCGTTAGTGTTGTTCGTAGCGTTAAGGTTAGGGTTGGCGTTTCACAATTAGGGATTAGGTGTTATGGTTATGGCTAGGAGTTAGGGTTAGAATTACGGTATAGGGCTTGTTCTAGGGTGTCATGCATTTACCTTAAGATAAGGGGTTAAAGTTAGGGTTACGGTGAGCTTTACCTGTTAAGGTGAGCAGTAGGATCAGGGTTAGGTGTTATGTTCTGGGTTAGGGTTATGGGTGAGGGGTAGGGTTTATCCTTAGGGCACGGGCCCTGTATGCACTAGGAGGCGAAGTTAGGGATCTGTGATGGTCGCTGGGAACCCACTCTATCGTACGCAGTGTATGGGCCTCTGGGTTTCATGCAGGACACTGTGGCAGAGCCGGCTTTCATGCATGGCTTAGTAGGATTGTAGGCTTTCAAAACTCTGAGAAAGCAAGGAGTCTGAGAATTAGATTTTGGGTTAGGATTACGGCACGGTTTAGGGATGAAGATTAGTGTTAGGGAGAGGGCTTAGGGTTAGGGGTTAGGGTTAGGTTTAGGGTTGTTGGTAGGGTGAAGGTTAGGGTTGACGTTTTAGAATTAGGGATGAGGTATTACAGTTATGACTATGGTTTAGGATTAGAATTATAGGATAGGGCTTCTTCTCAAGGTGTTATGCATTCACGTTAAGTTAAGGGGCTAAGTTAGGGTTACGGAGAGGTTTATGTTTTAAGCTGAGCAATAGGATCAGGGCTAGGTATTATGTTCAGGGTGAGGGTTATCTGTTAGGGGTAGTGTTTATACTTAGCGTACGGGCTCTGTCTGCACTGGGCGGGGGGCGGGGGTTAGGGGGATGGGATTGTCGCCGAGAACCCACTCTATCGTACGCTGGTTATGGGCTCCTGGGTTTCATGCAGGACACAGTGGCAGAGCCCCCTTTTACTCATGGCATGGGAGGATTGTAGGCTTTCTAAACTCTGAGAAAGCAAGAAGTCTGAGAATTAGATTTAGGGGTAGGATTATGGTAATGTTTAGGGATGAAGATTAGTGTCAGGGTGGGGTCTTAGGTTAGGGGTTGGGGTTAAAAGTTAGTGTTAGGTTTAACAGTTACAGTTAGGTTTACGGTTAAGTTTCAGGGTTAGGGTTAAGGTTTGGGTTTAGCGTTTGGCACAGGGGTAGGCTTCAGTGTTAGCTTTATGGTTAAAGATTAGGATTAGTGTTAGTGTGAGGATTAATGGTAAGGGTCAAGATTAATGGTTCAGGTTGGGGTTAGGCTTAGGTTTAGGGTTAGGTGTTAGGGTTAGGCTTAGGGTTAAGGGATAGGATTAGGGTTAAGTGTTGGGCTTAGGGTTAGTGTTTAGTGTTAGGGTTATCATTAAGGATTAGGGTTAGGGTCAGGGTTAAATGTTTGGGTGCGGGTAATGGTTAGGGTCAGGGTTAAGGTTTACGGATAGGGTTAGTGTTAAGGGTTACGGGTAGGTTTAGGGTTCAGGGTTAGAATTAGCGTTAGGGCTTAAGGTTAGGATTAGGTGGTAGGTTACATTTAGGGTTAGATCTAGGCGTTAGAGTAAGGATTAAGAGATAGGGTTAGGTTTAATGCTTAGGATTAGGGTTAGGGTTTGGGGTAAAAGTAAGTGTTAGGGAAAAGGTTTAAGTATCAAAGGTTAGGGTTATGTTTAGCTGTAGTGTTAAGGTTAGGGATAAGGGATAAGATTGGCATAAGGGTTTTCCTTACTGTTAGGGTTAAGGGTTACGCTTAGATTAAAGGTTAAGGTTAGGGTCAGTGTTAAGGGTTAGGGTGAGTGTTAACGGTTACGGTAAAGGTTAAGCGTTAGTGTTAGGGATTAGCGATTAGGGTATTTGGTAAGTGTTAGGGTTAGGAGTTAGTGTTTTATGAAGGGGTATGGTTAGAATTAGGATTGGGGTTAGTGTTAGGGTTAGGTTTAGGGGTTAGGTTTAGGGTAAAAGGATAGGATTAGGGTTAAGGGTTGGGCTCAGATTTAGGGTTAAAGTTTAGTGTTCGGGTTAATGTTTAGTGTTATGGTCCAGTTTAAGTGTTAGGGTGAGGGTTAACGGTTAGATTTAGGCTTAGAGGTTGGGGATATAGTGAGGGTTCAGTGTTAAGGTTAGGTTTAGGGTTCAGGGTTAGGGTTAGCTTTAGGGGTTATGGTTAGGGTTAGGTGTTAGGTTAGTGTCAGGGTTAGGTCTAGTCGTGAGGGTAAGGTTTAGGGTTAGCTTTAAGAGCTAGGGTTAGGTTTAATGGTTAGGATTAGGATTAAGGTTAAAGGTTAGGGTAAGGCTTAGGGGTTAGGGTGAAGGGTTAAGGGTTTTTGTTAGGCATAGCGTTGGGGTTAGAAGTAAGGGTTACTGTCAGTGTTAGGGTTGTAGGCAGGGTTACGGTTAGGGTTAGCGGTTTAGAATTAGGGTTAGGGATTAGGTGTTCCAGTGATGAATAGGAGATAGGGTGAGAATTAGTGGATAGGGGTTGTTCTCAGGGAATGGGTTATGCACTAACGTTAGGATAAGAGGTTAAAGTTAGGCTCACGGTCAGTTTTACGTGTTAAGGGGAGAAATAGGAACAGGGTTGGGTGTTATGTTCAGGGTGAGGGATATCTGTTACAGGTATTGTTTATGCTTAGCGCACGGGCCCTGTCTGCATTAGGCGGGGGAGGAGGTTCGGGGGCTGGGATTGTCACCAGGATCCCACTGTATCGTCCTCTGGGTATGGGCCCGTGGGTTTCATGCAGGACACCGTGGTAGAGCCTCCTTTCACGCATGGCATGGGAGGATTGCAGGCTTTCTAAACTCTAAGAAAGCAAGAAGTCTGAGAATTAGATTTAGGGTTAGGATTATGGTTAGGGTGAAGGATGAAGTTTAGTGTTAGGGTGAGGGCTTAGGGTTAGTGATTAGGGTTAGGGTTAAAGGTTACTCTTAGGTTTAACAGTTACAGTTCGGTTTAGGGTTGAGGTTTACGGTTAGGGTTAAGATGAGGGGTTAGGGTTTGGTATAGGGTTAGGGTTAGGTACAGGGTTAGGGTTAAGTGTTAGAATTAGGGTTGAAGATTAGGATTAGGGTTAGGATTAAAGGTTAGCGTGAGAGTTAACGGTTAGGGTTAAGGTTAAGAGTTAGTGTTAGGGTTTAGGTTTAGGGTTAAGGGTTAGGGTTAGTTTTAGGGTTCGAGTTATGTGTTAGGGTTTGTGTTAGAGGTTAGGGTTTGGTTTACTGTTCAGGGTTAGGGTTACGTTTAGGGGTTAGCATTAGGGTTAAGGATTAGGTTTAGGGTAAGGGTTTAGAGTTAGTGTTCGTCTTTAGGCTCGGGGCTTAGGTTCAGGGTCAGGGGTTAGAGTTGGTGGTAGGGCTTAGATTTAGCGGTCAGTTTAAGGGCACAGGAGCTGTTTAATCTATGGTGAGAGGGGTCTGTTCGGAGTCACCACAAAGCACAACATCATTCCCTGGGCCCTGGGACAAGACCTACATGCAGGACTCAGGCGGAGCCTCATCTCACACATGGCATGGCTGTATTTTAGGCTTGCTTCACTCTGGGAATGGAAGTAGTGTGAGAATTAGGGTTAGGGTTGGGGTTAGGGGTTGCAAGTTAGGGGTTAGGTTTTGACTCAGGGTTAGGTGGTAGGGATTAGTGGTTAGGGTTAGAGTTAGTGTTACGGGTTAAGTGTTAAGTCTGCTTTAGGGGGCCATGGTAAGTTTTAGGTTTGGAGTTAGCGTTAGGGTTAGGGTTTAGGGTTAAGGGATAGGGTTAGGGTTAAGGGTTAGGCTTAGGTTTCGGGTTCAGGTTTAGGGTTAGGGTCAGGGTTAAGGGTTAGGGTGAGGGTGAAGAGTTAGGGTTAGGGTTACGGGATTAGGGATAGGTTTAGGGTTAAGGGTCAGGTGTATGGTTCAGGTTTAAGGTTAGCATTAGGGGGTTAGCGTTAGTGTTACCTGTAGGTCAGTGTTGGGGTTAGATCTCTAGGCATTAGGGTAAAGGTTAGGGTTAGGGTTAATTGTTAGGGTTATGTTTAATGGTTAGGATTGGGATTAGGGTTAAGGGTTAGGGTTAAGGTTAGGGGTTATGACTAAGGATCAACGGTTAGGGTTATTTTTGGGCATAGGTTTAGCATAAGCGGTTAGGGTTAGCGTTAGTGTTGTTCGTAGCGTTAAGGTTAGGGTTGGCGTTTCACAATTAGGGATTAGGTGTTATGGTTATGGCTAGGAGTTAGGGTTAGAATTACGGTATAGGGCTTGTTCTAGGGTGTCATGCATTTACCTTAAGATAAGGGGTTAAAGTTAGGGTTACGGTGAGCTTTACCTGTTAAGGTGAGCAGTAGGATCAGGGTTAGGTGTTATGTTCTGGGTTAGGGTTATGGGTGAGGGGTAGGGTTTATCCTTAGGGCACGGGCCCTGTATGCACTAGGAGGCGAAGTTAGGGATCTGTGATGGTCGCTGGGAACCCACTCTATCGTACGCAGTGTATGGGCCTCTGGGTTTCATGCAGGACACTGTGGCAGAGCCGGCTTTCATGCATGGCTTAGTAGGATTGTAGGCTTTCAAAACTCTGAGAAAGCAAGGAGTCTGAGAATTAGATTTTGGGTTAGGATTACGGCACGGTTTAGGGATGAAGATTAGTGTTAGGGAGAGGGCTTAGGGTTAGGGGTTAGGGTTAGGTTTAGGGTTGTTGGTAGGGTGAAGGTTAGGGTTGACGTTTTAGAATTAGGGATGAGGTATTACAGTTATGACTATGGTTTAGGATTAGAATTATAGGATAGGGCTTCTTCTCAAGGTGTTATGCATTCACGTTAAGTTAAGGGGCTAAGTTAGGGTTACGGAGAGGTTTATGTTTTAAGCTGAGCAATAGGATCAGGGCTAGGTATTATGTTCAGGGTGAGGGTTATCTGTTAGGGGTAGTGTTTATACTTAGCGTACGGGCTCTGTCTGCACTGGGCGGGGGGCGGGGGTTAGGGGGATGGGATTGTCGCCGAGAACCCACTCTATCGTACGCTGGTTATGGGCTCCTGGGTTTCATGCAGGACACAGTGGCAGAGCCCCCTTTTACTCATGGCATGGGAGGATTGTAGGCTTTCTAAACTCTGAGAAAGCAAGAAGTCTGAGAATTAGATTTAGGGGTAGGATTATGGTAATGTTTAGGGATGAAGATTAGTGTCAGGGTGGGGTCTTAGGTTAGGGGTTGGGGTTAAAAGTTAGTGTTAGGTTTAACAGTTACAGTTAGGTTTACGGTTAAGTTTCAGGGTTAGGGTTAAGGTTTGGGTTTAGCGTTTGGCACAGGGGTAGGCTTCAGTGTTAGCTTTATGGTTAAAGATTAGGATTAGTGTTAGTGTGAGGATTAATGGTAAGGGTCAAGATTAATGGTTCAGGTTGGGGTTAGGCTTAGGTTTAGGGTTAGGTGTTAGGGTTAGGCTTAGGGTTAAGGGATAGGATTAGGGTTAAGTGTTGGGCTTAGGGTTAGTGTTTAGTGTTAGGGTTATCATTAAGGATTAGGGTTAGGGTCAGGGTTAAATGTTTGGGTGCGGGTAATGGTTAGGGTCAGGGTTAAGGTTTACGGATAGGGTTAGTGTTAAGGGTTACGGGTAGGTTTAGGGTTCAGGGTTAGAATTAGCGTTAGGGCTTAAGGTTAGGATTAGGTGGTAGGTTACATTTAGGGTTAGATCTAGGCGTTAGAGTAAGGATTAAGAGATAGGGTTAGGTTTAATGCTTAGGATTAGGGTTAGGGTTTGGGGTAAAAGTAAGTGTTAGGGAAAAGGTTTAAGTATCAAAGGTTAGGGTTATGTTTAGCTGTAGTGTTAAGGTTAGGGATAAGGGATAAGATTGGCATAAGGGTTTTCCTTACTGTTAGGGTTAAGGGTTACGCTTAGATTAAAGGTTAAGGTTAGGGTCAGTGTTAAGGGTTAGGGTGAGTGTTAACGGTTACGGTAAAGGTTAAGCGTTAGTGTTAGGGATTAGCGATTAGGGTATTTGGTAAGTGTTAGGGTTAGGAGTTAGTGTTTTATGAAAGGTTATGGTTAGAATTAGGATTGGGGTTAGTGTTAGAGTTAGGGTTAGGGTAAAAGGATAGGATTACGGTTAAGGGTTGGGCTCAGGGTTAGGGTTAAATTTTAGTATTAGGGTTAATGTTTAGTGTTATGGTCCACTGTAAGTGTTAGGGTGAGGGTTAACGGTTAGGATTAGGCTTAGAGGTTGGGGATATAGTGAGGGTTCAGTGTTAAGGTTAGGTTTAGGGTTCAGGGTTAGGGTTAGCTTTAGGGGTTACGGTTAGGTGTTAGGTTACTGTCAGGGTTGGGTCTAGTCGTGAGGGTAAGGTTTAGGGTTAGCTTTAAGAGCTAGGGTTAGGTTTAATGGTTAAGATTAGGATTAGGTTTAAGGGTTAGGGTAAGGCTTAGGGGTTAGGGTCAAGGGTTAAGGGTTTCTGTTAGGCATAGCGTTGGGATTAGAAGTAAGGGTTACTGTCAGTGTTAGGGTTGTAGGCAGGGTTCCGGTTAGGGTTAGTGGTTTAGAACTAGGGTTAGGGATTAGGTGTTACAGTTTTGACTAGGAGATAGGGTTAGAATTATGGGATAGGGGTTGTTCTCAGGGAATGGGTTATGCATTAACGTTAGGATAAGAGGTTAAAGTTAGGCTCATGGTCAGTTTTACATGTTAAGGGGAGAAATAGGAACAGGGTTAGGTGTTATGTTCAGGGTGAGGGATATCTGTTACATGTATTGTTTATGCTTAGCGCACGGGCTATGTCTGCCTTAGGAAAGGGCGGGGGGAGGTTCGGGGGCTGGGATTGTCACCAGGATCCCACTGTATCGTACTCTGGTTATGGGCCCGTGGGTTTCATGCAGGACACAGTGGTAGAGCCTCCTTTCACGCATGGCATGGGAGGATGGCAGGCTTTCTAAACTCTAAGAAAGCAAGAAGTCTGAGAATTAGATTTAGGGTTAGGATTATGGTTAGGGTTAAGGATGAAGTTTAGTGCTAGGGTGAGGGCTTAGGGTTAGGGATTAGGGTTAGGGTTAAAGGTTACTCTTAGGTTTAATGGTTACAGTTCAGTTTAGGGTTGAGGTTTACAGTTAGGGTTAATATGAGGGGTTAGTGTTTGGTATAGGGTTAGGGTTAGGTACAGGGTTAGGGTTAAATGTTAGGTTTAGGGTTGAAGATTAGGATTAGGGTTAGGATTAAAGGTTAGTGTGAGAGTTAACGGTTAGGGTTAAGGTTAAGAGTTAGGGTTAGGGTTTAGGTTTAGGGTTAAGGGTTAGGTTTAGTTTTAGGGTTAGAGTTATATGTTATGGTTTGTGTTAGAGGTTAGGGTTAGGTTTACTGTTCACGGTTAGGGTTACGTTTAGGGGTTAGCATTAGGGTTAGGGATTAGGTTTAGAGTAAGGGTTTAGAGTTAGTGTTGGGCTTTAGGCTCGCAGCTTAGGTTCAGGGTCAGGGGTTAGGGTTGGTGGTAGGGCTTAGATCTAGCGGACAGTTTAAGGGCACAGGACCTGGTTAATCTACGGTGAGAGGGGTGCGGTCGGAGTCACCACGAAAGCACAACATCATTCCCTGGGCCCTGGGACAAGACCTACATGCAGGACTCAGGCGGAGCCTCATCTGACACATGGCATGGCTGTATTTTAGGCTTGCTTCACTCTGGGAATGGAAGTAGTGTGAGAATTAGGGTTAGGGTTGGGGTTAGGGGTTTCGAGTTAGGGGTTTGGTTTCGAGTCAGGGTTAAGTGGTAGGGATTAGTGATTAGGGTTAGAGTTAGTGTTACGAGTTATGTGTTAAGTCTGGTTAGGGGGCCAGGGTAAGGTTTAGGTTTGGAGTTAGCGTTAGGGTTAGGCGTTAGGGTTAAGGGATAGGGTTAGGGTTAAGGGTTAGGCTTAGGGTTAGGGTTCAGGTTTAGGGTTAGGGTCAGGGTTAAGGGTTAGGGTCAGGGTTAACAGTTAGGGTTAGGGGGTTAGGGATAGGTTTACGGTTAAGGGTCAAGGCTATGGTTCAGGTTTAAGGTTAGCATTGGGGGTTAGCGTTAGTGTTAACTGTAGGTCAGTGTTGGGGTTAGATCTCTAGGCATTAGGGTAAAGGTTAGGGTTAGGGTTAATTGTTAGGGTTATGTTTAATGGTTAGGATTGGGATTAGCGGGAAGAGTTAGGGTTAAGGTTAGGGGTTATGACTAAGGATCAACGGTTAGGGTTATTTTTATGTGTAGGGTTAGCGTAAGGGGTTAGGGTTATTGTTAGTGTTGTTCGGAGGGTTAAGGTTAGGGTTGGCGTTTCACAATTAGGGATTAGGTGTTATGGTTATGGCTAGGAGTTAGGGTTAGAATTACGGTATAGGTCTTGTTCTCAGGGTGTCATGCATTAACGTTATGATAAGGGCTTAAAGTTAGGGTGACGGTGAGCTTTACCTGTTAAGGTGAGCAGTAGGATCAGGGTTAGGTGTTATGTTCTGGGTTAGGGTTATGGGTGAAGGGTAGGGTTTATCCTTAGGGCACGGGCCCTGTATGCACTAGGAGGCGAAGTTAGGGATCTGTGATGATCCCTGGGAACCCATTCTTTAGTACGCAGTGTATGGGCCTCTGGGTTTCATGCAGGACACTGTGGTAGAGCGGGCTTTCATGCATGGCTTAGTAGGATTGTAGGCTTTCAAAACTCTGAGAATTAGATTTCGGGTTAGGATTACGGCACGGTTTAGGGATGAAGATTAGTGTTAGGGTGAGGGCTTAGGGTTTGGGGTTAGGGTTAGGGGTAGGGTTCATCGTTAGGGTTACGTTTAGGCAGTAGGGTTATGGGTTAGGAATAGGGTAAGGGTTTAATGTTAGTGTTGGGCATTAGGGTCAGGGCTTAAGTTTAGGGTTAGGGGTTAGTGTTAGAGTTAGTGTTAGGGCTTAGATTTAGAGGTTATTTTAAGGGCACAGGACCTGTGTAATCTATGGTGAGAAGTGTGCGGAATGGGTCATCGCCACACCACACCATCGTACCCGAGGCCTTGGGCCCAGACCTACATGTAGGTCTCAGGCAGAGCCTCTTCTCACGCATGGCATGGTTTTATTGTAGGCTTGGCTAACTCTGAGAATGGAGGAAGTGTGAGAATTATGGTTATGATTAGGGTTAGGTGTTTGGGGTTAGGGGTTAGTGTTCGAGTGAGGGTTAGGGGTTAGGGATTAGGGGTTAGGGTTAATGTTAGCATTAGGGGTTAACGGTTAGGGTTGGGTTAGGGACTAGGGTTAGATTTAGGGTTGGGGTAGGGTTAGGGTTAGGGGTTAGGGTTAGGGTTAAGGGATAGGATTAGGGTTAAGGGTTAAGGCTTAGGGTTAGCATTAAGGGATGGGTTAGGGTTAAGGGTTAGGGTTATGGTCCGAGTTAAGGGTTAGGATGAGAGTTAACAGTTAGGGTTATAAGTTAGGGATAGTGTTAGGATTAAGGTCTAGGGTTAGGGTTAGAGGTAGTTTTACTGCTAAGATTAGGTCTAGGCATTAAGGTAAGGGTTAGTGTTAGGATTAGGTTTAATTGTTAGGATTAGGATCAGAATTAAGGGTTAGGCTTAGGGTTAGGGGATAGGGTTAGGGTTTAGGGTAAACTTTTAAGGTTATGTTTAGGGATAAGGTTAGGGTTAGCGTTTAAGGTTAGGGTTAGTATTAGGGTTGTTTGTAGGGTTAAGGTAATGTTTAGTGGTTAGAATTAGGGTTAGGGATTAGGGGTTACTGTTATGGCTAGGAGTTTGGGTTAGTATTAAGTGATAGGGGTTGTTCTTAGCATAAGTGTTATGCATTAACATTAGAATAAGTGGTTATAGTTAGGTTTACGGTGAGGTTTATGTGTTAAGGTGAGCAATAGGATCAGGGTTAGAATTATGAGTGAGGGGTAGGGTTTTGCTTAGGGTATGGGCCCTGTCTGCCCTAGGAGTGGGATTGAGGGGGATGCGATTGTCACCAGAAACCCACTCTATCGTATGCAGGGTATGGGCCCATGGGTTTCTTGTAGGACACTCTGGCAGAGCCTGATTTCACGCATGGTAAAGGAGGATTGTAAGCTTTCCAATCTCTAAGAAAGTAAGAAGTCTGAGAATTAGATTTAGGGTTAGGATTATCGTTATGGTTAGGGATGAAGTTTAATCTTAGGGTGAGGGCTTCGGGTAAGGGGATAGGGTTAGTTATAGGGTTAAAAGTTACTGTTAGGTTTAACAGTTACAGTTAGACTTAGGGTTTAGGTTTAGGGTTAGGGTTAAGCTTAGGGGTTACGGTTTGGTACAGGGTTAGGGTTAAGTGTTAGGGTTAGGGTTAAAGATCATGACTAGGGTTAGAGTTAAGGGTTAGTTTGAGTGTTAACAGTTAGGGTTAAGGATAACTTTTCGGGTTAGGGGTTAGGATTAGTGTTCGGGCTGAGATTTAGCGGTTAGTTTAAGGGCACAGGACCTGTTTAATCTATGGTGAGAGTGGTGCACAGGGTCGCTGCGACACGACACCACCATACGCTGGGCCTTGGGCCAAGACCTACATACAGGGCTCAGGTGGAGCCTCTTCTCACGCATGACATGGCTGTATTGTAGGCTTGGTTAACTCTGAGAATGGAAGAAGTGTGAGAATTCGGGTTAGGGCTGGCTGTAGGTGTTTTTAACCCCTAACCCTAACACTAACCCCAAGGTTAAATCTAACCGTAACCCTTACGCCAACCCTAACCCTAACCCTAACCCCTCTCACTGTAGAATAAACAGGTCCTGTGCCCTTAAACTAACCGCTAAATCTAAGCCCTAACATCAACCCTAACCTCTGACCCTAAACCTAAGCCCTGAGCCTAAAGCCCAACACTAACTCTAAACTCTTACCCTAAAGCTAATCCCTAACCCTAATGCTAACCCCTAAACATAACCCTAACTGTGAACCCTAAACCTAACCCTAACCTCGAGCGCTAACCATAGCACTTAACTCTAACCCTAAACCTAACATGAACCCTTAATCCTAACACTAACCCTAACCCTAACTCTTAACTTTAACCCTGACTGTTAACCCTCACACTAACCTTTAAACCTAACCTTAATCGTAATCTTTAACCCTAAACCTAATATTTAACCCTAATCCTGTACCAAACCCTAAACCCTAACCTTAAACCTAACCGTAAACCTTAACCCTGAACCTAACTGTAACGGTTAAAACTAAGAGTAACCTGTAACGCTACCTGTAACCCCTAACTCTAAGCCTTCACCCTAACACTAACCTTGATCCTTAACCCGAACCCTAACCCTAACCCTAAATCTAATTCTCAGTCTTCTTGCTTTCTTAGAGTTTAGAAAGCCTACAATCCTCCCATGCCATGCGTGAAAGGAGGCTCTTCCACTGTGTCCTGAATGAACCGCTGGGGCCCATAACCAGAGTACGATAGAGTGGGTTCCTGGTGACAATCCCAGCCCCCTAACTCCCGCCCCCCGCCTAATGCAGACAAGGCCGGTGTCCTAAGCATAAACTCTGCACCTCACCCAAAACTCTAACCCTGAAAATAACGTTTAACCCTGATTCTATTGCTCACCTTAGAATGTAAACCTCACTGTAACCTGAACTTTAACCTCTTATCCTAACGTTAATGCATAACACTTACCCTGAGAATAACCCCTATCCCATAATTCTAACCCTATCTCCTAGTCATAACTGTAACAACTAATTCCTAACCCTAATTCTAAACCACTAACACTAACTGTTACCCTACGTAGTTACTGTTACGGTAACCTACTGTTACCCTAACACTGAACCTAACCCTTACTCCTAACGCCAAAGCTATGGCTAAAAATAATGCTAACCCTTGACCCTTTACCCTAACTCCTAACCCTAATCCTAATCCTAACCACTAAACCCAAACTTAGCTCTTAACCCTAACCCTAAACCTTACCCTGACGCCTAGACCTAACACTAACACTAAACTAACACCTAACCCTAATCATAACCCCTAAAGCTAACCCTAACCCTGAACCCTAAACCTAACCCTAACACTTAATACTAACTATTTCCCTAACCCCTAACCCTAACCCTAACCGTTAACCCTCACCCTAACCCTTAAACCGGACCCTAACACTAAATCTTAACCCTAACACTAAATTTTAACCCTAAACCTACGCCCAACCCTTAACCATAATCCTATCCCTTAACCCTAAACCTAACCCCTAACCCTAAACCTAACACTAACCCCAATCCTAATTCTAACCATAGCCCTTAATACATCACTACGCCTAACCCCTAACCCTAACCCCTAATGCTAACCCTAACACTGAACCCTAAACCTAACCCTATCCCTAACCCTTAAACATAACTCTATCCCTAACAAATAATCCTAAGCCTAATCTTTAACCCTCACCCTAGAGCTTAACTCGAACCGTAACCCTAAGCCTAAACCCCAACCCTAACACTTAACACAAACCCTAAGCCTTAACACTTAACCCCAATCCTATCCTTTAACCCTAACACTAACCCTGATGCCTAATCCTAACCCTAACACTAACCCCAACCATAAATCTAACCCTAGCCCCTAACGCAAAACTAACCCCTAACCCCTAACCCCTAACCCTAACACTAACCCTAAATCCTAGTCCCTAACCACTAAACCTCACTTGAACCCTAACCCCTAACACCAAACCCTTAACCCTAACCATAACCCTATTTCTCACACTACTTCCATTCTCAGAGTTAACCAAGCTTAAAATACAACCATGCAATGCGTGAGTAGAGTTTCTGCATGAGTCCTGCAAGTAGGTCTGGGCCAAAGGCCCAGGATCCGATGGTGTGGTGTCGCATGGAAACATTCTGCACCCTTCTCACCATAGATTACACAGGTCCTGTACCCTTAAACTAACCGCTAAATCAAAGCCCAAACACTGACCCTAACCCCTAACCCTAAACCTAAGCCCTGACCCTAATGCCCAACACTAACACTAAACGCTTACCCTAAACCTAACCCCTAAATGTAACCTTAACCATGAACCCTAAACCTAACCCAAAACCCTAACCCTAACCATAACACTTAACTCTAACCCTAAACCTAACATGAGCACTTAACCCTAACCCTAACCCATAACCCTAACACTTAACCTTAACCCTAACCGTTAACCCTCACACTAAACCTTAACCCTAACCCTAATCCTAATTTTTAACCCTAAACCTAGCACTTAACCCTTACCCTGTACCAAAACCTAACCCCTAATCTTAACCCTAACCGTAAACCTTAAAGCTTAACCCTAAACCTAACTGTAACTGTTAAACCTAACACTAACCTTTAACCCTGACCCTAACCGAAACCCCTAACCCTAAGCCCTCACCATAACAGTAACCTATATTGCTAACCCTAACCCTAATCCTAGCCCTAAATTTAATTCTCAGACTTCTTGCTTTCTCAGAGTTTACAAAGCCTACAATCCTCCCATGCCATGTGTAGAAGGAGGCTCGGCCACTGTGTCCGGCATGAAACCAGGGGGCCCATACCCAGCATATGATAGAATGGCTTCTGGCATCTATCCCAGCCCCCTAAGCCCCCTCCTAGAGCAGGGAGGGCTCGTGATATAAGCATAAACACTACCCCTCACCCATAACCCTAACCCTGAACATCACAGCTCACCCTGATACTATTGCTCACCTTAACACATCAACCTCACCATAACTCTAACTTGAACCCGTTATCCTAACGTTAATGCATAAGACTTACCCTAAGAACAACCCCTATCCCTTAATTCTAACCCTAACTCCTAGCCACAATTATAACACCTAATCCCTAAGGCTAATTCAAAACTGCTAAACATTACCTTACCCCTACAAACAACCCTAACACTAACCCTAACCCTAACCGCTAACCCTAACCGTACACCTAAAAATAACCGTAACACTTGACACTTAACCCTAACCCCTAACCTTAACCCTAACCCTTAACCTTGATCCTAATCCTAACAATTAAACTTAACCCTAACTCTTAAGCCTAACACTAACACGTACCCTAATGCCTAGACCTAACCCTAAGAGTAAACGTAACCCCTAACCCTAACCCTAATCCCTAATGCTAACCCTAACACTGAACCCTAATCCTAAGCCTTAAACCTAACTCTATCCTTAAGCCATAAGCCTAGCCCTAACTGTTAACCCCACACTAACCCTTAACTCGAACTGTAACCCTAACCCTTAAAACTAAACCTAACACTTAACGCTAACCCTAAGCCTTAACGCTTAACCCTTATCCTATCCCTTAACCCTAACCCTAACCCCTAATGCTAACCATAACCCCACCATAAATCTAACCCTAGCCCCTAACCCAACCCTAACCCCTAAACCCTAACCCTATCACTAAACCCAACACCTACTCCCTAACCCCTAATCCTCACTCGAAGCTTAAGCCCTAACCCTAAGCCCTCTCCCTGACTAATCTTCATTCCTAACTCTAACCATAATCCTAACCCTAAATCTAATTCTCAGACTTCTTGCTATCTCAGAGTTTTAAAAGCCTACAATTCTCCAAAGCCATGCGTGAAAGCTGGCTCTACCACAGTGTCCTGCATGAAACCCAGGAGCCCATACTCTGTGTACAATAGAGTGGGTTCCTGGGGACAATCACGGCCCCCTAACTCCCCCTGCTAGTGCTGACAGGGCCTATGCCCTAAGCAAAAACCCTGCACCTCACCCATAACCCTAACCCTGAACATAACACCTAACCCTGATGTTATTGTTCACCTTAACACGTAAACCTCACTGTAACCCTAACTTTAACCCCCTATCCTAATGTTATTGAATAACACTTACCCTAAGAACAAACCCTATCCCTTAATTCTAAGCCTAACTCCTAGCATAACCGTAACACCTAATCCCTAACCTTAATTCTCAACTGTTAAACTTTACCTTCACCCTACAAACAACCCTAACACTAACCCTAACTCTAACCGCTAACCCTAACCCTAACCATTACACTGATCATAATCCTAACAATTAAACCTAACCCTAATTCTTAACCCTAACACGAACCATTACCATAATGCCTAGACCTAACCCTAACTGTAACCCTAACCCCTAACCCTAACCCTAACCGCTAATGCTAACCCTAACCCCGAACCCTAAACCTAACCCTAACCCTATCCCTTAAACCTATTACTATCCCTAAACCATTACCCTAATCGCAACTGTTAACCCTCACTCTCACCCTTAACTTGGACCGAAACCCTAACCCTTAACCCTAACCTTAACCCTTACTGCTAATCTTAAGCCTTCACCCTTTACCTTAATCCTATCTCGTAAGCCTAACCCTAAGGCTGACCCCTAACCCGCCCGAACATTAACCCTAACCCTAAATCTAACGCTAGCCCCTTACAAAAACCTAACACCTAACCCCTGACACACTAATCCTAACTTCTAATTCCTAACAGCTAAACTTCACTCAAACCCTAACCTCTAACCCTAAACACATAACCCTAACCATAACCCTAATTCTCACACTTCCTCCGTTCTCAGAGTTGACCAAGCCTACAATAGAGCCATGCCACAAATGAGAAGAGGCTCTGCCTGAGTCCTGCATGTAGGTCTGGGCCCGAGGCCCAGGTACGATGGTGTGGTGTTGAGGCGACCCAGTCTGCACCCTTCCCACCATAGATTAAACAGAGCATGTGCCCTTAAACTAACCACTAAATCTAAGCCCTAACACTAAACCTAAATCCTAACCCTAAACCTCGGCCCTTATCCTAACGCCCAACAGTAACACTAAACACTCACCCTAAACTTAACCCGTAACCCGAACCCCTAAATGTAACCCTAACCATGAACCCTAAACCTAACCCTAACCTCTAGCCATAACCATAACACTTAACTCTAACCCTAAACGTTACACGAAGCCTTATTCCTAACCCTAACCCCAACCGTAACACTTAATCTTGACCCTTACCATTAACCCACACACTAACCCTTAACCCTAACCCTAATCCTAATCTTTAACCATAAACCTAACACTGAAGCCTAACCCTGTGCCAAACGCTAAAACCAAACCTTAACCCTAACCCTGAAACTTAACCGTAAACGTAACTGTAACTATTAAAAATAACACTAACCTTTAACGCTAACCCCTAACCCTCAGAGGCCACCCTAACACTAATCTTCCTCTCTAAACATTACCATAATCCTACCCCTAAATCTAATTCTCAGACTTCTTGCTTTCTCAGAGTTAAGAAAGCCTACAATCCTCCCATGCCATGAGTAAAAGGGGGCTCTTCCACTGTGTCCTGCATGAAACCCAGGAGCCCATACCCAGCGTATGATAGAGTGCGTTCCCGGGGACAATCCCATCCCTCTAACCCCCACCCCCCACCCAGTGCAGACAGGGACCGTACGCTAAGTATAAACACTATACCTAACAGATAACCCTCACCCTCAATATAAAACCTGACCCTGAACCTATTGCTCACCTTAAAACATAAACCTCTCCGAAACCCTAACTTATCCCCTTATCTTAACATTAATGTATAACACCCTGAGAAGAAGCCCTATCCCATAATTCTAAATCTAATCCCCAGCCATAACCCTAACACCTCATCCCTAATTCTAAAATGCCAACCCTACCTTCACCCTACCAACAACCCTAACCCTAACCCTAAACCCTTACCCTAACCCTACGCCTAAAAATAACCCTAACCATTGATCCTTAGTCATAACCCCTAAACCTTAACCCTAACCCTTCATGCTAATCCCAATCCTAACCATTAAACATAACCCTACTTAACCCTACCGCTAACCTCTACCCTAATGCCTAGATATCTAACCCCAACACTGACCTACAGTTAACACTAATCCTAACCCCAAATCCTAACCTTAAAGCTGAACCATAAACATAACCCTTAACCCTAACCCTATCCCTAACCCCCTAACCCTAACCCTAACTGTTAAGCCTCACCCTAACATTAACCCTGACTCTAACCCTATCCCTTAACCCTAACCCCTAACCCTAACGCTAACCACAACCCTAAACCTAACCCTGGCCCCCTAACCCAGACTTAACACCTTACCCCTAACACAAAATCTAACCCTAACCACTAATCCCTAGCACCTGACCCTGACTCGAAACCTAACCCCTAACTCGAAACCCCTAAACCCAAACCTAACCCTAATTCTCACACTACTTCCATTCCCAGAGTGAAGCAAGCCTACAATACAGCCATGCCATGTGTGAGATGAGGCTCCGCCTGAGTCCTGCATGTAGGTTTTGTCCCAAGGCCCAGGGAATGATGTTGTGCTTTCGGGGTGACTCCGACCACACCCCTCTCACCGTAGATTAACCAGGTCCAGTGCCCTTAAACTGACCGCTAAATCTAAGCCCTACCACCAACCCTAACCCCTGACCCTGAACCTAAGCCCCGAGCCTAAAGCCCAACAGTAACTCCAAACACTTACCCTAAACCTAATCCCTATCCCTAATGCTAAACCCTAAATGTAACCCTAACCGTGAACAGTAAACCTAACCCTAACCTCTAACATAAATCCTAACACATAACTCTAACCCTAAAACTAACCCTAACCCTTAACCCTGAACCTAAACCCTAACCCTATCCCTTAACCTTAACCTTAACCGTTAACTCTCATGCTAACCTTTAATCCTAACCCTAATCCTAATCTTCAACCCTAAACCTAACACAACCCTAACCCTGTACCAAACCCTAACCCCTCATCTTAAC
Organism: Eulemur rufifrons; assembly: GCF_041146395.1. Lineage (NCBI taxonomy): Eukaryota > Metazoa > Chordata > Mammalia > Primates > Lemuridae > Eulemur > Eulemur rufifrons. Next base: position 27,171,618 of record NC_090994.1, on the reverse strand, counting down.
CCTATCCACAAACCTCAACCCTAAAACGAACTGTAACCGTTAAACCTAACAGTAACCTTAAACCGTAACCCTAATCTGTAACCCTATCCCCTCACCATAACACTACACTTCATCCTGAACCCTAACCATAATCCTAACCCTAAATCTAATTCTCAGACTTCTTGCTTTCTTAGAGTTTAGAAAGCCTGCAATCCTCCCATGCCATGTGGGAAAGGAGGCTCTACCACTGTGTCCTGCATGAAAACCACGGGCCCATACACAGAGTCTGATACAGTGGGTTCCCGGTGACAATCCCAGCCCCCTAACCTCGCCCCAGCTTAATGTAGACAGGGCCCGTGCGCTAAGCATAAACAATACCTTTAACAGATAACCCTAACCCTGAACATAGCACCTAACCCTGTTCCTATTTCTCCCCTTAACATGTAAACCTCACCGTGAGCCTAACTTTAACCTCTTATCCTAACGTTAATGCATAACCCATTTCCTGAGAACATCCCCTATCCAATAATTCTAACCCTATCTCCTAGTCATAACTGTAACACCTAATCCCTAACCCTAATTCTCAACCGCTAAGCCTAACCGTAACGCTGCCTACAACCCTAACACTGACAGGAACCCTTACTTCTAACCCCAACGCTATGCCTAACAAAAGCCCTAACCCTTCACCGTCACCCTAATCCCTACGCATTACCCTAACCCTTAACCGTAATCCTAATCCTAACCATTAAACCTAACCCTAGCTCTTAAAGCTAACCCTAAACCTTACCCTCACGACTAGACCTAACCCTGACACTAACCTAACACCTAACACTAGCCATAACCCCTAAAGCTAACCCTAACCCTGAACCCTAAACCTAACCCTAACACTGATCCTTCACTATATCCCTAACCCCTAAGCCTAATCCTAACTGTTAACCCTCACCCTAACACTTAAACTGGACCGTAACACTAAACATTAACCCTAACACTAAACTTTAACCCTAACCATAAGCCCAACACTTAACCCTAATCCTATCCCTTAACCCTAAGCCTAACCCTAACCCCTAACCCTAAACCTAACCCTAACCCCAACCCTAACCCTTAATCTTGACCCTTACCATTAACCCTCACACTAACCCTAATCCTAATCTTTAACCATAAAGCTAACACTGAAGCCTAACCCTGTGTCAAACGCTAAACCCAAACCTTAACCCTAACCCTCAAACTTAACCATAAACCTAACTGTAACTGTTAAACCTAACACTAACCTCTAATGCTAACCCTTAACCCTAAGACCCCACCTTAACACTAACCCTAACCCTAAACATTATCATAATCCTACCCCTAAATCTAATTCTCGGACTTCTTGCTTTCTTAGAGTTTAGAAAGCCTAAAATCCTCCCATGCCATGAGTAAAAGGGGGCTCTGCAGCTCTCTCTTGCATGAAACCAGGAGCCCATACCTAGCGTATGATAGAGTGGGTTCCCGGGGAAATCCCATCCCCGTAACCCCAGCCCCCCGCCCAGTGCAGACAGAGCCTGTACGCTAAATATAAACACTACCCCTAACAGATAACCCTCACCCTGAACATAGCACCTGACCCTGATCCTATTGCTCACCTTAAAACATAAACCTCCCCGTAACCCTAACTTATCCCCTTATCTTAACGTTAATGCATAACACACTGAGAAGGAGCCCTATCTCATAATTCTAATCCTAACCCCTAGCCATAACCGTAACACTTCATCCTTAATTCTAAAATGCCAACCCTAACCTTCACCCTACCAACAACCCTAACCCTAACCCTAATCCCTAACCCTAAGCCCTCACCCTATCACTAATCCTCATCCCTAAACCGTACCATAATACTAACTCTAAATCTAACTCTCAGACTTCTTGCTTTCTCAGAGTTTTGAAAGCCTACAATCCTACTAAGCCATGCATGAAAGCCCGCTCTGCCACAGTGTCCTGCATGAAACCCAGAGGCCCATACACTGCGTACGATAGAGTGGGTTCCCAGCGACCATCACAGATCCCTAACTTCGCCTCCTAGTGCATACAGGGCCTGTGCCCTAAGCACAAACCCTACCCCTCACCCATAACCCTAACCCGAAACATAACACCTGACCCTGATCCTACTGTCCACCTTAACACGTAAACCTCACCGTAACCCTAACTTTAACCCCTTATATTAACGATAATGCATGACACCCTGAGAACAAGCCCTATAGCGTAAATTTAACCCTAACTCCTAGCCATAACCGTAACACCTAATCCCTAATTCTGAAACGCCAACCCTAACCTTAATCCTACCAACAACACTAACACTAACCCTAAACACTTACCCTAACCCTACACCTAAAACTAACCCTAACCATTGATACTTAGTCATAACCCCTAAACCTTAACAATAACCCTTCACGCTAATCTCAATCCTAACCATTAAACATAACCCTACTTAACTCTACCCCTAACCTATACCTTAATGCCTAGAGATCTAACCCCAACACTGACCTACAGTTAACACTAACCCTAACCCCTGATCCTAAACTTAAACCTGAACTATAAAACTAACCCTTAACCCTAACCCTATCCCTAACCCCCTAACCTTAACCCTAAATGTTAAGCCTCAACCTAACACTTAACCCTGACTCTAAGCCTAAACTTTAACCCTAACACCTAACCCTAACGCTAACCCCAACCCTAAACCTAATCCTGGCCCCCCCACCCAGACTTAACACCTAACCCCTAACACTAACTCTAACCCTAACCACTAATCCCTAGCACCTGACCCTGACTCGAAACCTAATCCCTAACTCGAAACCCCTGACCCCAAACCTATCCCTAATTGTCACACTAATTCCATTTCCAGAGTAAAGCAAGCCTACAATAGAGCCATGCCATGTGTGAGATGAGGCTCCGCCTGAGTCCTGCATGGAGGTCCTCTACCAAGGCCCAGGGAATGATGTTGTGCTTTCGTCTTGACTCCGACCACACCCCTCTCACCGTAGATTAACCAGGTCCTGTGCCCTTAAACAGACCACTAAAGCTAAGCCCTACCACCAACGCTAACCCCTGACCCTGAACCTAAGGCCCGAGCCTAAAGCCCAACACTAACTCTAAACACTTACCCTAAACCTAATCCCTAACCCTAATGCTAACGCCTAGAGGTAACCCTAACCGTGAACAGTAAACCTAACCCTACCTCTAACACAAACCCTAACACATAACTCTAACCCTAAAACTAACCCTAACGCTTAACCCTGAACCTAAACCCTAACTCTAACCCTTAACCTTAACCTTAACCTTAACCGTTAACTCTCATGCTAACCTTTAATCCCAACCCTAATCCTAATCTTAAACCCTAAACCTAACACAACCCTAACCATGTACCAAACCCTAACCCCTCATCTTAACTCTATCTGCAAACCTCAACACTAAAACAAACTGTAATTGTTAAACCTAAGAGTAACCTTAAACCGTAACCCTAATCTGTAACCCTATCCCGTCACCATAACACTACACTTCATCCTGAACCCTAACCATAATCCTAACCCTAAATCTAATTCTCAGACTTCTTGCTTTCTTAGAGTTTAGAAAGCCTGCAATCCTCCCATGCCATGTGGGAAAGGAGGCTCTACCACTGTGTCCTGCATGAAAACCACGGGCCCATACCCAGAGTCCGATACAGCGGGTTCCCCGTGACAATGCCAGCCCCCTAACCTCCCCCCAGCTTCATGCAGACAGGGCCCGTGCGCTAAGCATAAACAATACCTTTAACAGATAACCCTAACCCTGAACATAGCACCTAACCCTGTTCCTATTTCTCCCCTTAACACGTAAACCTCACCGTGAGCCTAATTTTAACCTCTTATCGTAACGTTAATACATAAACCATTCCCTGAGAACATCCCCTATCCAATAATTCTAACCCTATCTCCTAGTCATAAATGTAACACCTAATCCCTAACTCTAATTCTCAACCGCTAAGCCTAACCGTAACGCTGCCTACAGCCCTAACACTGACAGGAACCCTTAGTTCTAACCCCAACGCTATGCCTAACAAAAGCCCTAACCCTTCACCCTTCACCCTAACCACTACGCACTACCCGAACCCTTAACCGTAATGCTAATCCTAACCATTAAACCTAATCCTAGCTCTTAAAGCTAACCCTAAACCTTACCCTCACGACTAGACCTAACCCTGACACTAACCTAACACCCAACCCTAACCAGAACGCCTAAAGCTAACCCTGAACCCTATCCCTAACCCTAGCAGTAAACTTTAACCCTAAACCTAAGCCCAACCCATAACCCTAACCCTATCCTTTTACCCTAAAACTAACCCCTAAACCTAACACCTATACCTAACCCTAACTCTAACCCCAATCCTAATTCTAACCATACCCCTTCATAAAACACGAACTCCTAACCTCTAACCCTAACACTAACCAAAAACCTTAATCGCTAATCCCTAACCCTAATGCTTAACCTTTACCCTAACCGTTAACCCTCACCCTAATTCTTAACACTGACCCTAACCTGAACCTTTAACTCTAAGCCTAACCCTTAACCCTACAGTAAGGAAGACCCTTAATGCTAATGGTATCCCTTATCCCTAACCCTAACACTACAGCTGAAAATAACCCAAACCTTTGATCCTTAAACCTAACCCCTAACAATTACTTTAACCCCAAACCCTAACCCTAATCCTAAGCATTAAACCTAACCCTATCTCTTAACCCTAACCCTAGCCCTTACCCTAACGCCTAGTTCTAACCCTAAATCTAACCTCCCACCTAATCCTAACCTTAAGCCCTAATGTCAACGCTAACCCTGAACCCTAAACCTACCCGTAACCCTTAACACGAACCCTATCCGTAAACCTTAACCCTGACCCTAACCATTACCCGCACCCAAGCATTTAACCCTGACCCTAACCCTAATCCCTTATGATAACCCTAACACTAAACCCTAACCCTAAGCCCAACACTTTACCCTAATCCTATCCCTTAACCCTAACCCTAACCCTAACCCTAATGCTAACCCCTAAACGTAACCCTAACCATGAACAGTAAACCTAACCCTAACCTCTAACACAAACCATAGCACATAACTCTAACCCAAAAACTAACCCGAACCCTAACCCTAACCCTAAACCCTAACTCTTTACCTTAACCCTAAGCGTTAACTCTCACGCTAACCTTTAATCCTAACCCTAATCCTAATCTTCAACCCTAAACCTAACACTTAACCCTAACCCTGTACCAAACCCTAACCCCTCATATTAACCCTAACCTTAAACCTCAACCCTAAACCAAAGTGTAACCGTTAAATCTAAGAGTAACTTTTAACCCTAACCCGAATCCCTAACCCTAAGCCCTCACCCTAACACTAAACTTCATCCTTAACCCTAACCATAACCCTAACCCTAAATCTAATTCTCAGACTTCTTGCTTTCTTAGAGTTTAGAAAGCCTGCAATCCTCCCATGCCATGCGTGAAAGGATGCTCTGCCAGTGTCCTGCCTAAAACCCAGAGGCCCATACACTGCGTACGATAGAGTGGGTTCCCAGCGACCATCACAGACACCTAACTTTGCCTCCTAGGGCATACAGGGCCCGTGCCCTAAGCATAAACCCTCCATTCAACCATAAGCCTAACCCAGAACATAACACATAACCCTGATCCTACTGCTCACCTTAACAGGTAAACCTCACCGTAACCGTAACTTTAACCCGATATCTTAACGTTAATGCATGACACCCTGAGAACAAGCCCTATACCGTCATTATAACCCTAACTCCTAGACATAACCGTAACACCTAATCCCTAATTCTGAAATGCCAACCCTAACCTTAACCCGACCAACAACACTAACACTAACCCTAACCTCTTACCCTAAACCTACGCCTAAAAGTAACCCTAACGGTTGATCCTTAGTCATAACCCCTAACCTTAACCCTAACCCTTAACCCTATTCCCAATCCTAACCATTAAACATAACCCTAACACTTAATCCTAACCCTAACCTTTACCCTAATGCCTAGAGATCTAACCCCAACACTGACCTACAGTTAACACTAACCCCAACCCCTAATGCTAAACATAAACCTGAACCATACTTCTAACCCTTAACTCTAACACTATCCCTAACCCCTAAGCTTAACCCCAACTGTTAACCCTCTAACCCTCACCCTGATACCTAACCCTCTTCCTTAACCCTAACCCCTAACCCTAACGCTAACTCCAACCCTAAACCTTACCCTGGCCCCCTAACCCAGACTTAACACCTAACCCCTAACACTAACTCTAACCCTAACCACTAATCCCTAGCACCTAACCCTGACTCGAAACCTAACCCCTAACTCGAAATCCCTAACCCCAACCCCAACCCTAATTCTCACACTACTTCCATTCCCAGAGTGAAGGAAGCCTACAATACAGCCATGCCATGTGTGAGATGAGGCTCCGACTGAGTCCTGCATGTAGGTCCTGTCCCAAGGCCCAGGGAATGATGTTGTGCTTTCGTGATTACTCCGACCGCACCCCTCTCACCTTAGATTAACCAGGTGTTGTGCCCTTTAACTCACCGCTAAAGCTAGGCCGTACCACCGACCCTAACCCCTGACCCTGAACCGAAGCTCCGAGCCTAAAGCCCAACACTAACTCTAAACCCTTACCCTAAAACTAATCCCTAACCCTAATGCTAAACCCTAAACGTAACCCTAACCGTGAACAGTAAACCTAACCCTAACCTCTAACACAAACCATAGCACATAACTGTAACCCTAAAACTAACCCTAACCCTAACGGTAAACCCTAACTCTAAACCTTATCCCTAAGCGTTAAATCTCATGCTAACCTTTAATCCTAACCCTAATCCTAATCTTCAACCCTAAACCTAACACTTAACCCTAATCCTATCCCTTAACCCTAACCTTAACCCTAATGCTAAACCCTAAACGTAACCCTAACCGTGAACGGTAAACCTAACCCTAACCTCTAACACAAACCATAGCACATAACTCTAACCCTAAAACGAACCCTAACCCTAACAGTAAACCCTGAGCGTTAACTCTGACGCTAACCTTTAATCCTAACCCTAATCCTAATCTTCAACCCTAAACCTAACACTTAACCCTAAATGTCTACCAAACCCTAACCCCTCATCTTAACCCTAACCGTAAACCTCAACCCTAAACCGAACTGTAACCGTTAAACCTAAGAGTAACCTTTAACCCTAACCCTAATCCCTAACCTTAAGCCCTCACCCTAACACTAAACTTCATCCTTAATCCTAACCATAATCCTAAGCCTAAATCTAATTCTCAGACTTCTTGCTTTCTTAGAGTTTAGAAAGCCTGCAATCCTCCCATGCCATGCGTGAAAGGAGGCTCTACCACTGTGTCCTGCATGAAACCCACGGGCCCATACCCAGAGTACGATAGAGTGGGTTCCTGGGTACAATCCCAGCCCCTAAACTCCCCCGGCCCGCCTAATGCAGACAGGGCCCGTGTGCTAAGCATAAAGAATACCTTTAACAGATAACCCTAACCCTGAACAAAACATCCAACCCTGTTCCTATTTCTCCCCTTAACACGTAAACCTCACCATGAGCCTAACTTTAACCTCTTATCCTAACGTTAATGCATAACCCATTCCCTGAGAACAACCCCTATCCCATAATTCTAACCCTATCTCCTAGTCATCACTGGAACACCTAATCCCTAACCCTAATTCTAAACCGCTAACCCTAACCGGAACCCTACCTACAACCCTAACACTGACAGTAACCCTTACTTCTAACCCCAACGCTATGCCTAACAAAAACCCTAACCCTTCACCCAAACCCCTAAGCCTTACGCTAACCCTTAACCCTAATCCTAATCCTAACCATTAAACCTAACCCTAGTTCTTAAAGCTAACCCTAAACCTTACCCTCATGACTAGACCTAAACCTGACACTAACCTAACACCTAACCCTAACCAGAACCCCTAAAGCTAACCCTGAACCCTATCCCTAACCCTAGCAGTAAACTTTAACCCTAAACCTAAGCCCAACCCATAACCCTAACCCTATCCTTTTACCCTAAAACTAACCCCTAAACCTAACCCCTATACCTAACCCTAACTCTAACCCCAATCCTAATTCTAACCATACCCCTTCATAAAACACGAACTCCTAACCTCTAACCCTAACACTAACCAAAAACCCTAATCGCTAATCCCTAACCCTAATGCTTAACCTTTACCCTAACCGTTAACCCTCACCCTAATTCTTAACACTGACCCTAACCTTAACCTTTAACTCTAAGCCTAACCCTTAACCCTACAGTAAGGAAGACCCTTAATGCTAATAGTATCCCTTATCCCTAACCCTAACACTACAGCTGAAAATAACCCTAACCTTTGATCCTTAAACCTAACCCCTAACAATTACTTTAACCCCAAACCCTAACCCTAATCCTAAGCATTAAACCTAACCCTATCTCTTAACCCTAACCCTAGCCCTTACCCTAACGCCTAGTTCTAACCCTAAATCTAAACTCCCGCCTAATCCTAACCTTAAGCCCTAATGTCAACGCTAACCCTGAACCCTAAACCTACCCGTAACCCTTAACACGAACCCTATCCGTAAACCTTAACCCTGACCCTAACCATTACCCGCACCCAAGCATTTAACCCTGACCCTAACCCTAATCCCTTATGATAACCCTAACACTAAACCCTAACCCTAAGCCCAACACTTAACCCTAATCCTATCCCTTAACCCTAACCCTAACCCTAATGCTAACCCCTAAACGTAACCCTAACCGTGAACAGTAAACCTAACCCTAACCTCTAACACAAACCATAGCACATAACTCTAACCCTAAAACTAACCCTAACCCTAACCCTAACCCTAAACCCTAACTCTTTACCTTAACCCTAAGCGTTAACTCTCACGCTAACCTTTAATCCTAACCCTAATCCTAATCTTCAACCCTAAACCTAGCACTTAACCCTAACCCTGTACCAAACCCTAACCCCTCATATTAACCCTAACCTTAAACCTCAACCCTAAACCAAAGTGTAACCGTTAAATCTAAGAGTAACTTTTAACCCTAACCCGAATCCCTAACCCTAAGCCCTCACCCTAACACTAAACTTCATCCTTAACCCTAACCATAACCCTAACCCTAAATCTAATTCTCAGACTTCTTGCTTTCTTAGAGTTTAGAAAGCCTGCAATCCTCCCACGCCATGCATGAAAGGAGGCTCTGCCACAGTGTTCTGCATGAAACCCAGAGGCCCATACACTGCGTGCGGTAGAGTGGGTTCCCAGCGACCATCACAGACACCTAACTTTGCCTCCTAGGGCATACAGGGCCCGTGCCCTAAGCATAAACCCTACCCCTCACCCATAAGCCTAACCCAAAACATAACACCTAACCCTGATCCTACTGCTCACCTTAACAGGTAAACCTCACCATAACCCTAACTTTAACCCCATATCTTAACGTTAATGCATGACACCCTGAGAACAAGCCCTATACCGTCATTATAACCCTACCTCCTAGCTATAACCGTAACACCTAATCCCTAATTCTGAAGCGCCAACCCTAACCTTAACCCGACCAACAACACTAACACTAACCCTAACCCCTTACCCTAACCCTACGCCTAAAAGTAACCCTAACCGTTGATCCTTCGTCATAACCCCAACCTTAACCCTAACCCTTAACCTATTCCCAATCCTAACCATTAAACAGAACCCTAACTCTTAACCCTAACCCTAACCTTTACCCCAATGCCTAGAGATCTAACCCCAACACTGACCTACAGTTAACACTAACCCCAACCCCTAATGCTAACCTTAAACCTGAACCAAGCTCCTAACCCTTAACCCTAACACTATCCCTAACCCCTAGGCCTAACCCCAACTGTTAACCCTCTAACCCTCACCCTGAATCCTAACCCTATCCCTTAACCCTAACCCCTAACCCTAACTCTAACTCCAACCCTAAACCTTACCCTGGCCCCCTAACCCAGACTTAACACCTTACCCCTAACACTAACTCTTACCCTAACCACTAATCCCTAGCACCTAACCCTGACTCGAAACCTAACCTCTAACACGAAAAACCCTAACCCCAACCCCAACCCTAATTCTCACACTACTTCCATTCCCAGAGTGAAGCAAGCCTACAATACAGCCATGCCATGTGTCAGATGAGGCTCCGCCTGAGTCCTTCATGGAGGTCCTGTCCCAAGGCCCAGGGAATGATGTTGTGCTTTCGTGGTGACTCCGACCGCACCCCTCTCACCGTAGATTAACCAGGTCCTGTGCCCTTAAACTGACCGCTAAAGCTAAGCCCTACCACCAACGCTAACCCCTGACCCTGAAACTAAGCCCCGAGACTAAAGCCCAACATTAACTCTAGACCCTTACCCTAAACATAATCCCTAACCCTAATGCTAACCCCTAAACCCAACCCTAACCGTGAACAGTAAACCTAACCCTAAACCCTAACACACACCATAGTACATAACTCTAACCCTAAATCTAACCCTAAGCCTAACCGTAAACCCTAACTCTTAACCTTAACCCTAAGCGTTAACTCTCACGCTAACCTTTAATCCTAACCCTAATCCTCATCTTCAACCCTAAACCTAACACTTAACCCTAAACGTCTACCAAACCCTAACCCCTCATCTTAACCCTAACCGTAAACCTCAACCCTAAACCGAACTGTAACCGTTAAACCTAAGAGTAACCTTTAACCCTAACCCTAATCCCTAACCTTAAGCCCTCACCCTAACACTAAACTTCATCCTTAACCCTAACCAGAATCCTAACCCTAAATCTAATTCTCAGACTTCTTGCTTTCTTACAGTTTAGAAAGCCTGCAATCCGCCCATGCCATGCGTGAAAGGAGGCTCTACCACTGTGTCCTGCATGAAACCCACGGGCCCATACCCAGAGTATGATAGAGAGGGTTCCCGGGTACAATCCCAGCCCCCTAAACTCCCCCCGCCCGCCTAATGCAGACAGGGCCCGTGCGCTAAGCATAAACAATACCTTCAACAGATAACCCTAACCCTGAACATAACACCCAACCCTGTCCCTATTTCTCCCCTTAACACGTAAACCTCACCGTGCGCCTAACTTTAACCTCTTATCCTAACGTAAATGCATAACCCATTTCCTGAGAACAACCCCTATCCCACAATTCTAACCCTATCTCCTAGTCATCACTGTGACACCTAATCCCTAACCCTAATTCTAAACCGCTAACCCTAACTGTAACCCAACCTACAACATTAACACTGACAGTAAACCTTACTTCTAACCCCAAAGCTATGCCTAACAAAAACCCTAACCCTTGACCCTAACCCTTCACCATTACCCCTAAGCCTTACCCTAACCCTTAACCCTAATCCTAATCCTAACCATTAAACCTAACCCTAGCTCTTAAAGCTAACCCTAAACCTTACCCTCACGACTGGACCTAACCCTGACACTAACCTAACACCTAACCCTAACCAGAACCCCTAAAGCTAACCCTGAACCCTATCCCTAACCCTAGCAGTAAACTTTAACCCTAAACCTAAGCCCAATCCGTAACCCTAATCCTATCCTTTTACCCTAAAACTAACCCCTAAACCTAACCCGTATACCTCACCCTAACTCTAACCCCAATCCTAATTCTAACCATACCCCTTCATAAAACACTAACTCCTAACCGCTAACCCTAACACTAACCAAAAACCCGAATCCTTAATCCCTAACCCTAATGCTTAACCTTTACCCTAACCATTAACCCTCACCCTAAATCTTAACACTGACCCTAACCTTAACCTTTAACTCTAAGCCTAACCCTTAACCCTACAGTAAGGAAGACCCTTAATGCTAATGGGATCCCTTATCCCTAACCCTAACACTACAGCTAAAAATAACCCTAACCTTTGATCCTTAAATCTGTCCCCTAACACTTACTTTAACTTCAAAACCTAACCATAATCCTAAGCATTAAACCTAACCCTATCTCTTAACCCTAATGCTAGCCCTTACCCTAACGCCTAGATCTAACCCTAAATCTAACCTACCGCCTAATCCTAACCTTAAGCCCTAATGCTAACTCTAACCCTGAACCCTAAACCTACCCGTAACCCTTAACACTAACCCTATTCGTGAACCTTAACCCTGACCCTAACCATTACCCGCACCCAAGCATTTAACCCTGACCCTACCCCTAATCCTTAATGATAACCCTAACACTAAACCCTAACCCTAAGCCCAACACTTAACCCCAATCCTATCCCTTAACCCTAACCCTAACCCTAATGCTAACCCCTAAACGTAACCCTAACCGTCACCAGTAAACCTAACCCTAACCTTTAACACAAACCATAGCACATAACTCTAACCCAAAAACTAACCCTAACCCTAACCCTAACCCTAAAGCCTAACTCTTAACCTTAACCCTAAGCGTTAAATCTCACGCTAACCTTTAATCCTAACCCTAATCCTAATCTTCAACCCTAAACCTAACACTTAACCCTAACCCTGTGCCTAACCCTAACCCCTAATCTTAACCCTAACCGTAAACCTCAACCCGAAACCAAAGTGTAACCGTTAAACCTAAGAGTAACCTTTAACCCTAACCCTAATCCCTAACCCTAAGCCCTCACCCTAACACTAAACTTCATCCTTCACCCTAACCATAATCCTAACCCTAAATCTAATTCTCAGACTTCTTGCATTCTTAGAGTTTAGAAAGCCTGCAATCCTCCCATGCCATGCGTGAAAGAAGGCTTGGAGGCTCTACCACTGTGTCCTGCATGAAACCCACGGGCCCATACCCAGAGTACGATAGAGTGGGTTCCCGGGTACAATCCCAGCCCCCTAAACTCCCCCTGCCTGCTTAATGCAGACAGGGTCCGTGCGCTAAGCATAAACAATACTTTTAACAGATAACCCTAACCCTCAACATAACACCCAACCCGGGTCCTATTTCTCCCCTTAACACGTAAACCTCAACCTAGGCCTAACATTAACTTCTTATCCTAACGTTAATGCATAACCCATTTTCTGAGAACAACCCCTATCCCATAATTCTAACCCTATCTCCTAGTCATCACTGTGACACCTAATCGCTAACCCTAATTCTAAACCGCTAACCCTAACCGTAACCCTACCTTCAACCCTAACACTGACAGTAACCCTTACTTCTAACCCCAACGCTATGCCTAACAAAAACCCTAACCCTTGACCCTAACCCTTTACCCTAACCCCTAAGACTTACCCTAACCCTTAACCCTAATCCTAATCCTAACCATTAAACCTAACCCAAGCTCTTAAAGCTAACCCTAAACCTTACCCTCACGACTAGACCTAACCCTGACACTAACCTAACACCTAACCCTAACCAGAACCCCTAAAGCTAACCCTGAACCCTATCCCTAACCCTAGCAGTCAAATTTAACCCTAAACCTAAGCTCAACCCGTAACCCTAATCCTATCCTATTACCCTAAAACTAACCCCTAAACCTAACCCCTATACCTCACCCTAACTCTAACCCCAATCCTAATTCTAACCATACCCGTTCATAAAACACTAACTCCTAACCGCTAACCCTAACACTAACCAAAAACCCTAATCACTAATCTCTAACCCTAACGCATAACCTTTACCCTAACCGTTAACCTTCACCCTAAATCTTAACACTGACCCTAACCTGAAACTTTAACTCTAAGCCTAACCATTAACCCTACAGTAAGGAATACCCTTAAGGCTAATGGGATCCCTTATCCCTAACCCTAACACTACAGCTAAAAATAACCCTAACCTTTGATCCTTAAACCTAACCCCTAACACTTACTTTAACCCCAAACCCTAACCCTAATCCTAAGCATTAAACCTAACCCTATCTCTTAACCCTAACGCTAGCCCTTACCCTAACGCCTAGATCTAACCCTAATTCTAACCTACCGCCTAATCCTAACCTTAAGCCCTAATGCTAACTCTAACCCTGAACACTAAACCTACCCGTAACCCTTAACACTAACCCTATCCGTGAACCTTAACCCTGACCCTAATCATTACCCGCACCCAAGCATTTAACCTTGACCCTAACCCTAATCCTCAATGATAACCCTAACACTAAACCCTGACCCTAAGCCCAACACTTAACCCTAATCCTATCCCTTAACCCTAACCCTAACCCTAACCCTAATGCTAAACCCTAAACGTAACCCAAACCGCCACCAGTAAACCTAACCCTAACCTCTAACACAAACCATAGCACATAACTCTAACCCTAAAACTAACCCTAACCCTAACCCTAACCCAAAACCCTAACTTTTAACCTTAACCCTAAGCGTTAACTCTCACGCTAATCTTTAATCCTAACCCTTATCCTAATCTTCAACCCTAAACCTAACACTTAACCCTAACCCTGTACCTAACCCTAACCCGTCATCTTAACCCTAACCGTAAACCTCACCCGAAACCAAAGTGTAACCGTTAAACCTAAGAGTAACCTTTAACCCTAACCCTAATCCCTAACCCTAAGCCCTCACCCTAACACTGAACTTCATCCTTCACCCTAACCATAATCCTAACCCTAAATCTAATTCTCAGACTTCTTGCTTTCTTAGAGTTTAGAAAGCCTGCAATCCTCCCATGCCATGCGTGAAAGGAGGCTCTACCACTGTGTCCTGCATGAAACCCACGGGCCCATACCCAGAGTATGATAGAGTGGGTTCCCGGGTACAATCCAAGCCCCCTAAACTCCCCCCGCCCGCCTAATGCAGACAGGGCCCGTGCGCTAAGCATAAACAATACCTTGAACAGATAACCCTAACCCTGATCATAATACCCAACCCTGTTCCTATTTCTCCCCTTAACACGTAAACCTCACCGTGCGCCTAACTTTAACCTCTTATCCTAACGTTAATGTATAACCCATTTCCTGAGAACAACCCCTATACCATAATTCTAACCCTATCTCCTAGTCATCACTGTGACACCTAATCCTTAACCCTAATTCTAAACCGATAACCCTAACCGTAACCCTACCTACAACCCTAACACTGACAGTAACCCTTACTTCTAACCCCAACGCCATGCCTAACAAAAACCCTAACCCTTGACCCTAACCCTTCACCCTAACCCCTAAGCCTTACCCTAACCCTTAACCCTAATCCTAATCCTAACCATTAAACCTAACCCTAGCTCTTAAAGCTAAGCCTAAACCTTACCCTTACGACTGGACCTAACCCTGACACTAACCTAACACCTAACCCTAACCAGAACCCCTAAAGCTAACGCTCAACCCTATCCCTAACCCTAGCAGTCAACTTTAACCCTAAACCTAAGCCCAACCCGTAACCCTAATCCTATCCTTTTACCCTAAAACTAACCCCTAAACCTAACCCCTATACCTCACCCTAACTCTAACCCCAATCCTAATTCTAACCATACCCCTTCATAAAACACTAACTCCTAACCGCTAACCCTAACACTAACCAAAAACCCGAATCACTAATCCCTAACCCTAACGCTTAACCTTTACCCTAACCGTTAACCCTCACCCTAAATCTTAACACTGACCCTAACCTTAACGTTTAACTCTAAGCCTAACCCTTAACCCTACAGTAAGGAAGACCCTTAATGCTAATGGGATCCATTATCCCTAACCCTAACACTACAGCTAAAAATAACCCTAACCTTTGATCCTTAAACCTAACCCCTAACACTTACTTTAACCCCAAACCCTAACCCTAATCCTAAGCATTAAACCTAACCCTATCTCTTAACCCTAATGCTAGCCCTTACCCTAACGCCTAGATCTAACCCTAAATCTAACCTACCGCCTAATCCTAACCTTAAGCCCTAATGCTAACTCTAACCCTGAACACTAAACCTACCCGTAACCCTTAACACTAACCCTATCCATGAACCTTAACCCTGACCCTAACCATTACCCGCACCCAAGCATTTAACCCTGACCCTACCCCTAATCCTTAATGATAACCCTAACACTAAACCCTAACCCTAAGCCCAACACTTAACCCTAATCCTATCCCTTAACCCTAACCTTAACCGTAACCCTAATGCTAACCCCTAAACGTAACCCTAACCGTCACCAGTAAACCTAACCCTAACCTCTAACACAAACCATAGCACATAACTCTAACCCTAAAACGAACCCTAACCCTAACCCTAACCCTAAACCCTAACTCTTAACCTTAACCCTAAGCGTTAACTCTCACGCTAACCTTTAATCCTAACCCTAATCCTAATCTTCAACCCTAAACCTAACACTTAACCCTAATCCTGTACCTAACCCTAACCCCTCATCTTAACCCTAACCTTAAACCTCAACCCTAAACCAAAGTGTAACCGTTAAACCTAAGAGTAACCTTTAACCCTATCCCTAATCTCTAACCCTAAGCCCTCACCCTAACACTAAACTTCATCCTTCACCCTAACCATAATCCTAACCCTAAATCTAATTCTCAGACTTCTTGCATTCTTAGAGTTTAGAAAGCCTGCAATCCTCTCATGCCATGCGTGAAAGGAGGCTTGGAGGCTCTACCACTGTGTCCTGAATGAAACCCACGGGCCCATACCCAGAGTATGATAGAGTGGATTCCCGGGTACAATCCCAGCCCCCTAAACTCCCACCACCTGCTTAATGCAGACAGGGTCCGTGCGCTAAGCATAAACAATACTTTTAACAGATAACCCTAACCCTCAACATAACACCCAACCCGGGTCCTATTTCTCCCCTTAACACGTAAACCTCAACCTAGGCCTAACATTAACTTCTTATCCTAACGTTAATGCATAACCCATTTTCTGAGAACAACCCCTATCCCATAATTCTAACCCTATCTCCTAGTCATCACTGTGACACCTAATCGCTAACCCTAATTCTAAACCGCTAACCCTAACCGTAACCCTACCTTCAACCCTAACACTGACAGTAACCCTTACTTCTAACCCCAACGCTATGCCTAACAAAAACCCTAACCCTTGACCCTAACCCTTTACCCTAACCCCTAAGACTTACCCTAACCCTTAACCCTAATCCTAATCCTAACCATTAAACCTAACCCAAGCTCTTAAAGCTAACCCTAAACCTTACGCTCACGACTAGACCTAACCCTGACAATAACCTAACACCTAACCCTAACCAGAACCCCTAAAGCTAACCCTGAACCCTATCCCTAACCCTAGCAGTAAACTTTAACCCTAAACCTAAGCCCAACCCGTAACCCTAATCCTATCCTTTTACCCTAAAACTAACCCCTAAACTTAACCCCTATACCTCACCCTAACTCTAACCCCAATCCTAATTCTAACCATACCCCTTCATAAAACACTAACTCCTAACCGCTAACCCTAACACTAACCAAAAACCCGAATCACTAATCTCTAACCCTAACGCTTAACCTTTACCCTAACCGTTAACCCTCACCCTAAATCTTAACACTGACCCTAACCTGAAACTTTAACTCTAAGTCTAACCCTTAACCCTACAGTAAGGAATACCCTTAAGGCTAATGGGATCCCTTATCCCTAACCCTAACACTACAGCTAAAAATAACCCTAACCTTTGATCCTTAAACCTAACCCCTAACACTTACTTTAACCCCAAACCCTAACCCTAATCCTAAGCATTTTACCTAACCCTATCTCTTAACCCTAACGCTAGCCCTTACCCTAACGCCTAGATCTAACCCTAATTCTAACCTACCGCCTAATCCTAACCTTAAGCCCTAATGCTAACTCTAACCCTGAACCCTAAACCTACCCGTAACCCTTAACACTAACCCTATCCGTGAACCTTAACCCTGACCCTAATCATTACCCGCACCCAGGCATTTAACCTTGACCCTAACCCTAATCCTTAATGATAACCCTAACAATAAACCCTGACCCTAAGCCCAACACTTAACCCTAATCCTATCCCTTAACCCTAACCCTAACCCTAACCCTAATGCTAAACCCTAAACGTAACCCAAACCGCCACCAGTAAACCTAACCCTAACCTCTAACACAAACCATAGCACATAACTCTAACCCTAAAACTAACCCTAACCCTAACCCTAACCCTAAACCCTAACACTTAACCTTAATCCTACGCGTTAACTCTCACGCTAATCTTTAATCCTAACCCTTATCCTAATCTTCAACCCTAAACCTAACACTTAACCCTAACCCTGTACCTAACCCTAACCCCTCATCTTAACCCTAACCGTAAACCTCAACCCGAAACCAAAGTGTAACCGTTAAACCTAAGAGTAACCTTTAACCCTAACCCTAATCCCTAACCCTAAGCCCTCACCCTAACACTAAACTTCATCCTTAACCCTAACCATAATCCTACCCCTGAATCTAATTCTCAGACTTCTTGCTTTCTTAGAGTTTAGAAAGCCTGCAATCCTCCCATGCCATGCGTGAAAGGAGGCTCTACCACTGTGTCCTGCATGAAACCCACGGGCCCATACCCAGAGTATGATAGAGTGGGTTCCCGGGTACAATCCCAGCCCCCTAAACTCCCCCCGCCCGCCTAATGCAGACAGGGCCCGTGCGCTAAGCATAAACAATACCTTTAACAGATAACCCTAACCCTGAACATAACACCCAACCCTGTTCCTATTTCTCCGCTTAACACGTAAACCTCACCGTGCGCCTAACTTTAACCTCTTATCCTAACGTTAATGCATAACCCATTTCCTGAGAACAACCCCTATACCATAATTCTAACCCTATCTCCTAGTCATCACTGTGACACCTAATCCCTAACCCTAATTCTAAACCGCTAACCCTAACCATAACCCTAAATACAACCCTAACACTGACAGTAACTCTTACTACTAAACCCAACGCTATGCCTAACATAAACCCTAACCCTTCACCCTAACCCTTCACCCTAACCCCTAAGCCTTACCCTAACCCTTAACCCTAATCCTAATCCTAACCATTAAACCTAACCCTAGCTCTTAAAGCTAACCCTAAACCTTACCCTCACGACTAGACCTAACCCTGACACTAACCTATCACCTAACCCTAACCAGAACCCTAAAGATAACCCTCAACCCTATCCCTAACCCTAGCAGTAAACTTTAACCCTAAACCTAGGTCCAACCCATAACCCTAATCCTATCCTTTTACCCTAAAACTAACCCCTAAATCTAACCCCTAAACCTAACCCCTATACCTCACCCTAACTCTAACCCCAATCCTAATTCTAACCATACCCCTTCATAAAACACTAACTCCTAACCGCTAACCCTAACACTAACCAAAAACCCTAATCACTAATCCCTAACCCTAACGCTTAACCTTTACCCTAACCGTTAACCCTCACCCTAAATCTTAACACTGACCCTAACCTTAACCTTTAACTCTAAGCCTAACCCTTAACCGTACAGTAAGGAAGACCCTTAATGCTAATGGGATCCCTTATCCCTAACCCTAACACTACAGCTAAAAATAACCCTAACCTAGGATCCTTAAACCTAACCCCTAACACTTACCTTAACCCCAAACCCTAACCCTAATCCTAAGCATTAAACCTAACCCTATCTCTTAACCCTAACGCTAGTCCTTACCCTAACGCCTAGATCTAACCCTAAATCTAACCTACTGCCTAATCCTAAACTTAAGCCCTAATGCTAACTCTAACCCTGAACCCTACATGTATCCGTAACCCTTAACACTAACACTATCCGTGAACCTTAACCCTGACCCTAACCATTACCCGCACCCAAGCATTTAACCCTGACCCTACCCCTAATCCTTAATGATAACCCTAACTCTAAACCCTAACCCTAAGCCCAACAATTAACCCTAATCCTATCCCTTAACACTAACCCTAATGCTATCCCCTAAACGTAACCCTCACCGTGACCAGTAAACCTAACCCTAACCTCTAACACAAACCATAGCACATAACTCCAACCCTAAAACTAACCCTAACCCTAACCCAAACGCTAAACCCTAACTCTTAACCTTAACCCTAAGCGTTAACTCTCACGCTAACCTTTAATCCTAACCCTAATCCTAATCTTCAACCCTAAACCTAACACTTAACCCTAACCCTGTACCTAAACCTAACCCCTCATCTTAACCCTAACCGTAAACCTCAACCCTAAAAAAAGTGTAACCGTTAAACTTAAGAGTAACCTTTAACCCTAACCCTAATCCCTAAACCTAAGCCCTCACCCTAACACTAAACTTCATCCTTAACACTAACCATAATCCCACCCCTAAATCTAATTCTCAGACTTCTTGCTTTCTTAGAGTTTAGAAAGCCTGCAATCCTCCCATGCCATGCGTGAAAGGAGGCTCTACCACTGTGTCCTGCATGAAACCCACGGGCCCATACCCAGAGTATGATAGAGTGGGTTCCCGGGTACAATCCCAGCCCCCTAAACTCCCCCCGCCCGCCTAATGCAGACAGGGCCCATGCGCTAAGCATAAACAATACCTTTAACAGATAACCCTAACCCTGAACATAACACCCAACCCTGTTCCTATTTCTCCCCTTAACAGGTAAAACTCACCGTGCGCCTAATTTTAACCTCTTATCCTAACGTTAATGCATAACCCATTTCCTAAGAACAACGCCTATCCCATAATTCTAACCCTATATCCTTGTAATCACTGTGACACCTAATCCCTAACCCTAGTTCTAAACCGCTAACCCTAACCGTAACCCTACCTACAACCCTAACACTGACAGTAACCCTTACTTCTAACCCCAACGCTATGCCTAACAAAAACCCTAACCCTTGACCCTAACCCTTCACCCTAACCCCTAAGGCTTACCCTATCCCTTAACCCTAATCCTAATCCTAACCATTAAACCTAACTCTAGCTCTTAAAGCTAACCCTAAACCTTACCCTCACGACTAGACCTAACCCTGACACTAACCTAACACCTAACACTAACCAGAACCCCTAAAGCTACCCTGAACCCTATCCCTGACCCTAGCAGTAAACTTTAACCCTAAACCTAAGCCCAACCCGTAACCCTAATCCTATCCTTTTACCGTAAAACTAACCCCTAAACCTAACCCCTATACCTCACCCTAACTCTAACCCCAATCCTAATTCTAACCATACGCCTTCATAAAACACTAACTCCTAACCGCTAACCCTAACACTAACCAAAAACCCTAATCACTAATCCCTAACCCTAACGCTTAACCTTTACCCTAACTGTTAACCCGCACCCTAAATCTTAACACTGAACCTAACCTTAACCTTTAACTCTAAGCCTAACCATTAACCCTACAGTAAGGAAGACCCTTAATGCTAATGGGATCCCTTATCCCTAACCCTAACACTACAGCTAAAAATAACCCTAACCTTTGATTCTTAAACCTAACCCCTAACACTTACCTTAACCCCAAACCCTAACCCTAATCCTAAGCATTAAACCTAACCCTATCTCTTAACCCTAACGCTAGCCCTTACCCTAACGCCTAGATCTAACCCTAAATCTAACATACCACCTAATCCTAACCTTAAGCCCTAATGCTAACTCTAACCCTGAACCCTAAACCTACCTGTAACCCTTAACACTAACCCTATCCGTGAAACTTAACCCTGACCCTAACCATTACCCGCAC